>NC_051154.1:69761681-69812055 GCF_013339745.2 Dermacentor silvarum | reverse complement strand
TTGTGTAGGTTTCGAAGGGATTGGTTTGTACCAAGCAAAAAAGCTTGTGAAATAATTCGGACAGCCTTCATTTGCACCGAAGATCCGGTACGCAAAAATTCTGCTTTGATATAATGCAAATATACTCAGTCAAATAGCTTCTGTATTCCTTTGTAAGAATACTACGTCTGGGGCTGCAGCCAAGTTTTCTACTTCTGCGTCTTTTAATTGCACACACGGGAAGCTATTTATTTTTGTGGTACGTTTCAGGCTGAACAAAAGTCGCACAAACACGCCTTTCCATGACATAGCTGAATAGGCAAAATATTTCTTAGTAATGTCTTCATAAATGTTTGCCTTAAGAAAGAAATCAACTTTGAAAACACAAAGTTGGGTTTATTGTCTAAAATACATTACACCTAAAGTGCAAAAGAAGTTTGGAAGCACGTTCGCATGTTCACGAAACCAGCCAGCTATTTTTTTTTTAGGAAGACGTTTGTACAGTAGAAAGAAACGAAACAAGAACCGCAACTAAATGACCTGCGTTTCGGAATACGCCATCTGGCGGGAAACCGCCAAACTAAGCAGCAACAAAGTGATAAAAAAATATAGCAGAGCCGCTGGCTTCGAACCTGCGAACTGCCAATCGTGGCATCAGCGATCCTAATCGGTGGTCGCGCAGAACGCTCGGCTATCGGTTTGAGTGTTCCCGGAGGCAAAAACAAGGTTTATATACGTACCACAATAAATTCTGCGACCTTGTTATGAAAACTGCGATTTTGGAACGACTTTTTTGCCATTTCAAGAGTTGCTGCTGCAACTAGCTGAAAGCCGAGTCATTGAAGTTGATAAATCCCCAATAATACGTCGATCGATGCAATAGGCTCATCGCAAATTGCTTTTTACTGGCCAAAAAAGCCTCCAAAATTTGGCCTTTTCCATAGACTCCCATACTTCGAACTTCGCCCGCAATTTGGAACGGGTTTTCTGTCGTAAGTAATGGTACCGCTTGCATGAGATGTCGGGCTAAGCTCCTAGAGCCTATTTCCACGGTAATATTTTGAAAGATGGCTTCTATGATTAGTTATTTGGGAAAAACGACGCTCTCCCATAGAAAATGCGCATGTTTTCAGAGGCGGCCGCTAGAGGCGCTGTTCATCGATGTCCCAGATTCCTGGTATTGCGGTACGGGCTCTGACGGAGTGGGCGGACATTTTCGTCGGTTATGATGCGGTGCTTGGCGACAGGGATTTGTCGAACTTTTGACGACGACGAGAAGCAGTCCTTGTATTGCAGGAGCAGAGCTTCTAGTTATTCTTTGTTATGCCTTGGAAGGTTCTGATTGACGTCGAAAGTTGGTTCAGGTATTATAGTCGTCATTGCAGGTGCACTGGAATCCGTGAAGGCGAAAGCACTGCTGGCTTGTACTATTTCGTCGATGTAGGCAACCGTGGTGCCTTTGTTAATGTGCTTGTATTCGGGGCTGAAGTTCGTGAGCATCACCCTTGCTTTCCCTGCACGCAGATCAGCTATATGCCTCTAGCGACGCAAATTTCACGGTCGAGCAGTAAGTGATGATCGCCCTCGATGATACCCTCCATGTCTGCAGGCACTTCGGTACCGACGGAGATCATTGCGCTGGAGCGAGGCGGAACGGTGACTTGTTCTTCAAGCACATTCAAGGCATGGTAACTTATGCTTGCATCCAGTGGTATCGCGTTGTACGTTGAAAGCGTTATCGACTTGGACCTTAAGTCGATGACTGCACCGTGTTGGTTTAGAAAGTCCATGCCTAGGATGACATCCCTGGAGCAGTGCTGCAGGATTACGAAGCTCGCCGGGTAAGTGCGGTTGTTTACCGTGACTCGCGCTGTGCAGATTCCAGCCGGCGTTATTAGGTGGCCTCCCGCTGTCCGGATATCGGGTCCTTGCCAGGGCGTCTTCACCTTCTTTAACTTGGTGGCGAACGCGCCACTGAAGACGGAATAGTCGGCGCCAGTGTCGCCGAGAGCGGTGACGTCATTACCATCGATGAGCACGTCTAAGTCGGTAGACCGTCGTCTAGCATTACGGTTAAGTCGTGGCGTCGGATCACGGATGCGTAGGCTTGCTCCGCTGCTGCTACGTCGCGTCGGCCGGTCTTCTTGGGGCGGCGAAGTGCTGTCAAGGCTGTTGCTAGGCGGTGTGCTGATATCTCGTCGTGATGATTCGCGAATCGTCGTCGTCGTCGTCGGCGGCGGAGGATCTTCGACATTGCGTCGTACAGCAACCGCACCTCCATCGGCTGCTGCCTTCAGTTTCCCGGGTAAGGGCTGGAAGATCGGCCCCGGGTGAGACCGGTGCACTGATGGCGATGCGGCGAGGTGTAGCGGCCTGGTGACGGCGAGCGTGAGGGTCGTCGGGGTTGCCACTGGGCTCCGGCGAGGTAGTCGGCGATGTCGCGCGGTCGTTCACCCCGCACTGGACGCGGCGCGTTGACGGCGAACCCTCGTAGGCCCATCTCGCGGTATGGGCATCGGCGGTAGACATGGCCGGCTTCCCCGCAGTGATAGCAGAGCGGGCGGTGGTCGGGGGCGTGCCATATGTCCGTCTTCCTTTGGTAACTGCGCTGGGCGACGGGCGGGCGTGCTGGCGGCGGCGGCGGTGGACGACGGAACTGCGGCGTTACGGGGCCCTGGCGCGAGCGCGAAGGGGGGGCCTTGACGACGGGCGACGGCGGCGTAGGTCATCGCTTCCGGCTCGGGTTGCGGCGATTCGGGAAGTCCTAACGATTGCTGGATTTCCTCCCGCACGATATTGGCGATGGAAGCAACTTGAGGCTGCGACGACGGTAACAACTTCTGCAGCTCTTCGCGTACTATCGCCCTGATGGTGTCTCGTAGGTCGTGGGAGAGTCCTTGGACTTCGGCGTACTGTGGCGTCGAACGGCGATTGTATTGCCGGTTGCGCATGTCCAGTGCTTTCTCGATCGTCGTAGCCTCCAAGAGAAAGTCTTGGACTGTCGTTGGTGGATTCCGCACCAGTCCGGCGAATAGCTCCTGCTTAACTCCCCGCATGAGCAAGCGAACTTTCTTGTCTTCTGGCATAGCGGGGTCGTCGTGCCGGAATAATCGAGTCATTTCTTCAGTGTACATACCGATGCTCTCATTCGGGAGCTGTACACGGTTTTCCAACAAGGCTGCAGCTCTTTCTTTACGGACGACGCTCGTGAAGGTGCCCAGGAATGCGGCTCGGAACAGGTCCCAGGTTGTTATAGTGCACGCTCCCTATTCTCGAACCAGGTTCTGGCGCCGTCTTCAAGCGAGAAGTAAACATGGCGCAGCTTGTCGTCGCAGTCCCACTTGTTGAACGTAGCAACCCGGTCGTATGCCTACAGCCAGCTTTCGGGGTCTTCACATGGCGATCCGCGGAAAGTCGGCGGCTCCCTGGGTTGTTACATCACGATTGCAGATGTTGGCGCAGGGGCTGTCATGGTAGCTGCTGCCGAGGTGGTGACTTTTGTCCTCTTGGTCACTGTGGTCTTCTCGGGAAGAAGTCCGTACTCCGGCAGAAGTCCTTGCTGCCTATGGCTAGCTCGCTGGTCCTTGGCGACGTTGGCGCTGTCCTCCGGTTTCGGGCTTGGATCACGGCTTTGCGGGGGCGTTCGCTGCATGAACGCAATAGCACCTCCACCAGATGTCACGTAGAAGTGACGCTGAAGTAAACAGTAGTAAAACTGTGTATGACGAAACTGGTTGTTTATTGGGCGAACCTGTGCCCACAAAAGCAAGCTACACTCGAAGCACAACGAAAGCGGCGAACACAGTCGGCGGTCGTCGAAATCTGATCAGCGGCGAGACGCGTCGGCTTTTATACCTGAGTCATCGAAGGTTCCAGATTAATCCCTGATGCCCGCGTGTCTTCCAGAAAGTTCTAGACAATTCGCGTCGGTCACACAATCAGATAACATAAGCGTTGGTGAAAACAGGCAACGAAAAGAAGCATCGATAACGTTCTAGAAACTTCCGATACAGGCGCGTCCTGCGCCGAGCGATAACGTTTAACATTTGCTAGCCGGTAGAAAGCGGCCACCGGTGAAAGATAAACATGTATACGTGTCAATATATATATATATATATATATCCTGGGACATCACAGTGGCTTTAGGGCACATACCCAGTACCACATCTCGGCCCACATTTTCACAGTGTACTATCTTCGGGATCAACCAACGAAAGCGTGTAGAAATCTGGATACCCGGTATGGAAAAGTGGGAATAACTTGCTAAGAAAGAAATTGTCTTTAAAATGAGGCGAACCCTGTAATACTCACGCGTGGTCCCACATCAAGAAACATTAGAACAAATTGTTGACATGTAATTTTGGCCATCGAGAGTACATTTGTAGAAAAAAAGAAAGTTTTACTCCAGCATATGAATAACGCAACTATGGGCATTGCATTAGATTACGCGCCATTGAATCAGCATTTTTAGGCATCAAACTAAACATAGCATATATGATACATTGGGCATTACAGGACCAACAAGCACGACAGTGGTTGCTCTGAGAGCTCCAGACCACTTACTTCGATTAAAAACGCTGTGGTAGCGGTTGGTCGCAGTTCCGTCGACGCAAGCGGCCTCCAGAAGTACTGCCTCACTTGCGCCTCACAAATCCAAATGCGATCCATGCGCCTCACAATCCAAATGCAGTTGGTTAAACCTATAGGTTAAACCTATAGTGCGTCTCGTTGCTTAAGCCTAGCGCAACAGCGGCCTGCAGCACTGATCCTGACTGGTCCCATTTGCTTGCTTGCTTGCTTGCTATGCCATGGCGCATGCCCACTACGGGGGATTGGCCAAGAAGCCGGCGGTTAAATAGGTGGGTTGAAAGTATGCAATGAAACTAACTGATGTTAGAGCCGTATTTTATTTTATGTTATAGGGAATTAGTGTACTTTTTGGAAGGAGATCAAGGTAGAAGGTAATAAATTTCAATCAGTTTAATTGGAATTTTCGAAATTAAGAAATAATCAATCAGTAAATTAACGTAAATTGGAATTTTGTAAAATAATAATAAACAATATATCAGTACATTAACTTGGTATTCTTGTTTCACCGAGGAACTCGCATACGGCCCTGCATACGTTCCTGTGGCTAAAACCCAGTGTATATGCCCCGAAAGATATTTTCAACGTTTATAGCGATGCCTAATTTTCGGAAATGAATTTCAAAGTATTTCTTTCTCTTGATTGCGAATGGGTGACAGTTTAATAAATAATGATCAATGGTTTCAGCTTCATTGCAGAAATGACATAGAGCGGACATCGCCAGACCAGACCTGTGTAGATAAAAATTTAGGGGTGGAATACGGCATCGTAATTTTGTAATTGAGATTTCCAATTTACGTGTAGGACACCATTGATTATCCCAAGGGTAAAGCAAATGCTTTAAGTCTGGGATTTGGAATGTGTGCTTTGCAGAGTAATTTAAGAGACAGTTTTCTAAACCTAGCCGCGGTGATATAAGCAGAAGTCGGCAGAACATGCATGACTGGTCCCTGTAGGGATGTACGTGCGAGTGCGTCGGCCATTTCATTTAAGAACAAACCATGGTGACCTGGTACCCATATTAAACCACCAGACGTAAGGTCGAAGTAATCTTTCTAGTTCGTTCAAAACTGTATTGTCTGAGGATGAGGTGAGTGCTGTGCAAACTGACAACGAATCAGTTACTATTACAGCTGTCGAAGAATTTCCAGGAATGTTTACGAAGAGCTAATATAATTGCTAATAATTCTGCCTGAAATATAGGTGTGAAATCAGGTAGTCGCATTGAATAAGACCAGGATAGCGCCTCAGATAAAATACCTATACCCGCTTTCTCGTCACACACTGATGCATCCGTCGCTATTACAGTATTGATTTTCATTTGCGCTAAATGATCTTGCAGTAATCCGCTTAGATATGTAGTTGGCAGGAGTTTAGCATTGGAAGGAAATATGCCATCAAATTCAATTCTGATAGCATTTACGGGTTTTTTTAGGGGAATGATCTCGCGTATCTGAACCTTTAATGGTTCTAGTTGAGTTTGCACAAAAAGAACCTGCGGATTGTATAGACGGGACCATGTTTCTTCAAAGAAGGCAGATCTTTCCGTAATAAATACATACTGCGATCGTCTCAATGAAGATGCGTAAATGTTTAAGTAGGTTTTTACTGTAAGGATGCGGAATCTGATAACGAGTGTGGGTAATCGGGCTTCTTGATATAATACATCTTTCCTCCGTGATTGCCATGGAGGCTGGTGATTGGTCCTGAGGGCTGGTTTCTTCTTCGTCTTCCTTCAACTTATGGCACGTACCCATGAGGAGTGGATTGGCCATGGTTCGCAATGGAAAATATAATCTGAAGGTTTTGCTTCCTGCTAACTTATTGTTCAATACTATCTACATTCAATTAATAGTGAAAGGACGCAGTGTAGAAAGGGAAAGTGATTATTATTATTATTATATTATTATTATTATTATTATTATTATTATTATTATTATTATTATTATTTCTTCAACACTGGCACAAACCCCCTGTGGGGGATAGGACTTTACCAGGGGGTGTTATGATAATATATATATATATGAAAGAACGCATTTAACAATCAAATAGAATAGTGTGTAATAGAGTAATCAGCCCAGAACAAACGCAAAAAAAAAAAAATGGTAGGCGACCCTAATGTTTGACTTAGGTGTCTCTTAGTGGCACTCGCACTTCGGCGTAGGAGTTCTGTGCTTTGGTGTGCGGTAATCAGTGATTTTTAATTATTTCTTTTTTTTCCCATTTTAAAGACAAGCCAGTAAAGCCAACATTCTACTACTGAGCCATTTATGTATTACTGAACCTTCTTTCTGTAGCCAACGGATGTGTGAATCATGACGTAGATCCAGTATAAAGAACAATGTGCGTCCATTTCTCTCTTGTGGCCCAAGCTGGTCGGCCCACCTTACGCGATAAGCGCAAGCAGTGGGTGGCCGCCGAGAGGACGTATTGAAGAGGAGGGGAAGTTACTCGTGGAATCATCAGAGAAAGCTCGGGACAAAAAAAAAGTGAAGTTACCACTGAGTGTTGAAAAAATGTAGGTCACTTGTTACAGGAATGTAAGTCAGCAGCCAACTGCGAGCCTCCAAATATTTATTGAAAGAAAGCATACAGATCAATGGCAAATTTTGGAATATATGTGAAGCGAATATATGCATTATACTTCAGTACTATCATTGGTGCTGCATGAAGCTGTGCACCATTTAATGTCGCTCTGCGCGGGATGTAACGTATTTACTCAGACATAATAGTACCTCAAGTGTGCCGTCGCAGAGTCACACTCCGACTTTTAAATACCACAGTACATAGTGGCAAGATTAATTTACAACTGCGTTCCATTCAGAATCGTATGGTTGGACCCATACTCAGAAATTTTTGCCCTAGTTCGAATCATAAAAATGGACTTTTACTTAATGCAGTTCTTGCTGAAACTTGCTTCAATTGGACTCGTGCGAGTTACATGACGCATCCTATTTCCCTTTTATTTTTCAGTGTGCTATGCCAGTAAGGTGGATGAAACTGCTTGGAGTAAATATTCTTGTTGTCACCAACGCTGCTGGTGGGGTACACCCAAATTTTAAAGCTGGTGATATCATGATCATCCGGGAATACATAAACTTCCCTGGCCTCGGCGGCGACAATCCTCAAGAGAGGTCGCAATGACGAAAGGTGAATGTTTCTTTGAGAAAAGTTTCGAATAGTCGAGCATACGAGGATATACACGCAGTTTGAAATAGACTTTCCAAAGGACATATGCATTCAGCATTTAGGAATTCAGTCTGCCAGCAGTGTTGAATTGCCGTGGCATCGGTGCAGTCAGAAAGGAGCTACGATGAAAAGAGCTTGGGTCGAATTTCCGGTACATGGTAAGTTCAAGTGCACCTTGTTACCATTACATGTGCGTTTCGGCATCTATGAGTTACTAGACACTCTACACAAATTGTGCGCTTTAGTCACACTGCTACACAGTAATTGCAGTGCCTTTGCTGAAGTGAGTCGGAGCTAAATAGCACCAACTTTGTTAAAACACCGCATATCATGCCTGCAGGTCGCGCTTGTTTTGTAGTCTAGTAGAAAGGTGGCAGAATGAATGAATTCTGGGGTTTTACGTGCCAGAAGCACGATTTCATTATTAGGCACACCGTAGTTGGGGGACTCCGGATTAATTTGGACCACCAGGGGTTCCTTAATGTGCTCTAAATGCGTGGATCACGGGTATTTTCGCATTTCGCCCCCATCAAAATGCGGCCGCTACGACCGGGATTTGATACCGGGACTTCGTGTTTAGCAGCGCAACACCATAGCCGCTAAGGCACCATGGCTGGTCGGATGGTGCCAGGCACAACACGGGACACTGCCTCGCAATTGTGTTTTATTGGGAAAGCATGTAGTATGTATGCAGGAACAAAACTCAGTTTCGTGTCATCGCCCGTGTTGTGTCTGCCACCGTTCTACATCTCTTCTGGGCTATTACTATACTGTTCCCAAAATGTACCGAGTTGCCCAGCTCTGAATTGTTCTGATTTAAGCAAAGCTTTATACGATCACAAGTTTCGGCGGCGGTGGTGGTGGTAGTGCTCTCACGCTGAAAAGTGGGCCGATCCTGGTGATAGTGCAGAAAGGCTCCAAGCTCAATGGCACATACCCCTGTCATGTGAGCCGATCCTGGTGATCGTGCAGAAACGGTCCTAGCTCAATGGCACATACCCTTGTGGGCTCGGGGACTTATAACGCGCCCTTGATCTACCCTTGTCACACGTAGAACCCAAGGAGACAAAATCACCAGCCCTTCTGCTGTCGAGAAAATGGGGAAAGCGAAGCTTGGCGTCCGATTCTAGCGTGAGGGCTTCCGAAGCCCAGGCGAAACGTCAGCGAAGAGCCGCCGACCTTGAGTTTAGGGCAAACGAAGTGGAACGCCTGCGACCGCGTCGTCTTGCCACAATCTTCCCTTACCCCCATTTTCTCGACAGGAGAAGGGTCCTGATTTTTTTTCTAGTGAGATTGAGTACTTTGCACTTGAATCCTCACGGAAATGTATGGCTTGAGAACCTGATCGTGGCCTTCTCATTAATTATACCGGTTACATAATTACATGGCACTGGAATGGAAGCTTCGCGTTGGGCTCAGCTGCGGAGACTGCGCGTGAAAAAGTAGTGCCTTGTAGAAGATCTCTTGTATTCTTCATGTTGCTTCGGCACCGCGTTTATTCATATTTCGTGGTCTCACCGCGGTATTGCAAGCGTAACAAAGTACATTAGGATTTATACACCATTCTGGTTGGAAGGTACACTTTTTTTTTTTTTGGAGATATCTACTTTTATTATATTGCTGCTATAGTTCGACTAGAAGCGCTAGAAAACGTTATAGGCGTGTTTTCACGCTGTCCTTAGAAAACTAGATAATTCACGGAGTTCATATTTAAAGGGATGGTGGGCCATGTTAGGGGGAATCTGCAGGAAAGTTTTAAACGATGTGGGCTAAATGAAAATTGCGACACCCTCGTTTTTTCCTGGATAACCAAACGTGACAGCAATTCTATATTTGCAGAGAATGGGGGCCATCTTATGGGTGACGCGTACTGAAAGCTAGTTTGAAGTGTGCCAGTTGATTATAACCACTGCAGAAAATTACGTATAGAAGCGTTCCAAAGCTTTACAAGCGCATTTTATGAACAGGGAAGGAGATTTTTTGAATGTCCTGAAAGGCCTTAACGTACCACAAAGTTGACATTTCGAGGGAAAAGGGGATCCCATCTTAAGTCAAAATAACACAAGAGAAATTCAAGGCGCTCATTTTGAGTTTCCCGCCCAACAAATTCAAGAAATGAACATCTACGAGTGGATCCTATGGAATCTTTACATCCTGGTTCTTCATGACCACGCTATAAAGCGCTGCTCAGTGCATTATGCGCGAGTAGTGTTGGAATGCTCCCATAAGCGGTTCACAATGATATCGTCTAAAAAATACATATCGTCATCTATGCCTGCATGCAGATGTTGCACTACAGAACACGGGCGTGTTTTCTTACACATTTCTTCCTGCCTATAGGTGGAGACCTCGCTTTCTGGCCATGAGCAATGCCTACGATAGGGATCGATAGCAATGCCTTCGCCCCCGTCCCTCGATCGCTTTCAAGATACGGGCAATACGGGCGCGCGGTCGCGCTTAGCGCAGCAGCCGACGGAGCATAACGCATCCCCCTCCCTCTCCGTCGCCTCGCCCCCGTGCCTCGCGCGCGAAAGACCGCGCGCTTAGGCCTGCCTTCCTCCCTCGTGTGCGGTACATTGATTCACGATTTCCGGCTCACCCTCGTACGCTTTCACTTGCACACACAGCGTACGGTGCGCGGCGTCCATTTTATCGCCGTTGGACTTTATACGGAAACTCACGGCGACGGTGACGGTAGACATGAGCTCGAAGTGTCCATATAATTGCTATTGCAATAAAAAAAAATTAAAAAAGGGAGGAGGCGTTGAGTACGTCGTTGTAGGGATGCTCGGGTAGAGAATGGTTTGACGTACACGTGGGCGCTACTTTTCAAGTACCCGTTGTACAGGGCCTACCAAAACTTGTCGCAATTTTCTGCCGTGTGTATGATATAGGAATTTTCTGCTCACGCATAATGTTCCTTGTTGAATCCGTCGACCTATATTTGTGAAGGAAAGCACACAGGGCTTTTTTTTTTCGTTTTGAATTTGCGTACGTTATTCAAACGAAAACGGACCCACGTGATAGCCGTTCAATAATTATAAACGGGGTAAGAGACAAACGTTTAGCGCCAGCCGGCGCCGTTTATATAGTTCATGACTCAAGAGTTAGCCTAAGCTCATGAATGGCTGATGAGCCGACGTGATCAAAAGTACTAGACCAGGACAGCGCGTTTGTGATCGTCACACCGAAGTATTTATATTCTTCTGCTTCATTTATTGTTGTGCCGGTAATGTCGTAATAAAATACAATGGCTTCTTCTTGTTGGTTACACGTAAGAAAAGAGTTTTGTCGGAATTTAATGTCACGGACCACTTCTTGCACCCTTCACTGATGCGCGCTACACTAATTACAATATGTGTTTGGCTTAAAGAACTTCAGGGATTTCATGCGCCAAAATCACGATACGATTATCAGTCACGCCGCAGTGGGGAACTGCGGGGTAATTTTGACCACCTGGAGCAAGTGCGCGTCGTCTGCGGCGACATGGCTCAAAGGTGCATGTTTCTCTGCAAAGGAATGGTGGCGCCATCTGTCGTCGTATGGCGTGTATCGCATTTGCTATGACGATGAGAGATGGCGCAACCGTTCTGTGGCATTGGTATCGCGAGCTGCCTATGTGCCACCATAGGCTACGCCCTTCGTCTCTAGATATTGAACAATATATTAGGAAGGCCGCCGAGATGATGTTTTATAACTTCGTTGCCGATCAAGGTGTCGATCGAGGTGAGGAAGCGCAGCGAAAGTCTACAAACCCCGTTCACTTACCATGAAAGGCGTGAACGGGTTAGAAACGGCTAAACGTTCGGCCTGAAGCGGGCAGGTTTAGGCAGGTCAGGTGCCGCCATGTGAAGCAATGACGTAATTTTGTTTCTTCCGTGTAACGGACATCTGGAAGAGACCTCTGCAAAAACCGCTTCTGAGGGAAAAATCATTTCTTTACGCTAGAGTTCAGTGGAAAGCGTTCCATGAACCGGCAGCTGGCAGCACCCTGACGGTAAGTTGAAGAAACACCAATAAGTCGAGCTATCGCCGAGAACACGAGCAGTGGGCGTAATTATGACTATCCATTTCGTTTTCCATTCTTATCATCAATCGCGCATTAACACATCCAAGCCAAAACGCGGTATTTCGGAACATAATCCTGTGTATTGTTTGGACAGCACCGCATGCGCACATACCATACATACCTTGCACAGGCATGAAAGGGAAGGATGCAAGCAGTGTGCATGCAACGAGTCCAGTCAGGTCCGTTGAAAGGCGCTACGCCGCGAAATCAGACGCAAAAATCACAGCTGTCGAGATGACGGTCGCTGCACTTTAGACGCACCGTGCAGGAAAATGCATCTGCTCCAAACGCAAACCATTTCGTGGCTTGAATCACTATTTGAATCGAGGCCTTGAGCACAGGAATATGCCGCTCTAACATCTCCCTATAGCGAGCGCCCAGGAATGCGGAAATGCCAAATTCTATGTCTGAGCCAGAATGGTTTTTATTCAATGGCACCCTGCCTTTCAAATGAGTTGCCTTTGTAGGTATGTGCGACTACAAGATGGACGCTAGCTTTTTCTTTGATAGCTTTTCAGATTAGGGGATGCAAGAGGCTGGCGCTCGGCTTGCGTACACAGCCCTCTTAAGCATCATCATCATCATCAGCCTATATTTATGTCCACTGCAGGACGAAGGCCTCTCCCTGTGATCTCCAATTAGACCTGTCTTGCGCTAGCTGATTCCAACTTGCGCCTGCAAACTGCCTAACTTCATCACCCCACCTAGTCCTCTGCCGTACTCGACTGCACTTCCATTCTCTTGGTATCCATTCTGCAACTCTAATGGTCCACCGGTTATCCATCCTTAACGTTAGCCCTAACATTTTTCGTTCTATCGCTCTTTGTGCGGACCTTAACTTGTTCTGGAGCTGCTTCGTTAACCTCCAAGTTTCTGCCCCATATGTTAGCACCAGAATGCAATGATTGTACACTTCTCTTTTCAACGACAGTGGTAAGCTCCCAGGACAGGCCGCTTAAGTCTCATCAAATCCGAAGGAGACCATTCTTGGGTACGCATGCCCCTTGCGGCCCCTAAAGCTATCGCTATATTTTCACGTTGGAGTGATGGTGAAGAAGCAAAAAAAAAAAAAAATTGAACAAAAAGGGGCAGTTAAGTATCTAGCTCTTTATTGGGTGATCTTGTGCCCAGAAGACGCGTTGCGCTGCTGAGCTCGAGGGTTCGAACCCGGCCGCAGCAGCCGCATTTCGATGGGAGCGAAATGCAAAAATGTTCGTGTACTTCGACTAAAGTACACGTTAAGGGCCCCGAGGTGGTCAAAATTAATCCGGAGTCCCCCATAGGACGTTACTCATAATCGGATTCTGGTTCTGGTACGTAAAACCCCAGAATTTATATTTTTAGAGGAACAAGACACGTATAATCTCGTGGGCTCATAACATGCAAAAATATTCTTGAACTAGCTCAAAGTTACAAGCGCTCTGGCGAGTTAACCAACCTGTCACCGTCCTTTCATTTGTCCAAATATATTAAAATGCTTTTTCAAATACATGAGGATACTACTACCAGAGTACTACTACTAAATGCAAGTGCGACAGCAGCAGCAGTGCAGGTACAGGGCTGTATAATCATAGTGTTGCAGCTTCTTATATGTTTTCCGAAATTGTACACGTGCAATGCGACAGCATGTGCAGAACGAAGAGAAACGACACTGTATCAGGCCGAGGAAAAAGTTTTTGCAAGAACTTCTCGCCCAATACTTTTCTACTACGTCCAGATGACACAATAGTGAAGAAACGTTACCCACTCTTCTGTGCAGCATACGAGCACGTATTTATCTTATACCGTCAGTGTACAGGCGTTTGGTTTCTCAATGCCTGAACAATGTCGCGAGTATTAGGAACATATGGCTAAAATAACTACAATTGTATAAAAGTGACCGAAGTGGTTATGGAGACGTTACAATGAACACACGAAGAGCTGACCTGAGTGGTAGTGGCCCCAGGTCCTGCTACGACACTGGTTGACTGGTGTGAAACCAGTGCACCAGTTTTTTTTCCGTACATGTGAAGCGTGATATGCGAATTATTGCACATGTATATCAAGGTAGCTTTCAAAAATTTATTTTTAAAAAATCATCCCTCCTTCTGGTAGTGGACATCCACTGCTCATCGCCTCGGTGTACTTGCATCCACACTGCACGCAGAATGCAAAGTTCCTTGTTGATTGTTCAAAAAGGAAGTACAAGAACAATGAAGAACCAGAACAGTGGCATTTTAAATGGTTTGCTGTTAGGTTAGTTGGTATATGATGTTAAGAACGAAAATATCGCAAGAACGAGCAGCATTAGGATTTGAAAATGTGGAGAAGTTTTGTTTTCCAGAATCTGACGCCAATATTTTCTTGCGCAATGCAACATAGGATGAACTGAGTAATGAATGAGCTGCACAATTATTACATTGCCAAACATAATGCAGACTAGCAGTACACTTGGGGAAGCATTGCACTAGAGTGACGATGACTATAATTTCTCACCTTTCACATGGCACACGCTATTAAAATTTGGCAAGTGAGGCAGTTTTTCACCAACTAAATGCCCAAAGCGAAAAAAACATCGTCAAAAGAAATGTGAACAGGCAAAAACAATCAGTGATCTGCAATGACCTGCGTACTGACTTCACAGGTCAGTACGTCCAGCATAAATTTTCCGCAGCCCACACTTTTCCTTGCTTACACAACCTGATTTATGTAATAGGCTGTCTGACACGTTCAGTGAAGGAGTAGCTGACAATGCACCTGTTGGATAGCTCTATTCGTTTCTTTCAAAAGAAAGCTTAAAGTTCCTCAGTGGTTGATCCCTTTAAGCATTCCAAGCGACAATGCTCATTAAGGTGTCCACTCCATGCCAGCGTTCAGGTTGCAGAAATGAAAAATACACGGTTATTCTTCTTAAAGGTGTTGAGACATGAAATTTGTGGCTTGCGCGTTCTTTGTTTCAAGCGTTTCTTGTTGCTCCAGGAAGCGTGATACACGCTCGAAGATTCATATATTCTCGGTAAATAATTTAATATCGCATTATTTATATGAAAGACATTCGGTTTCGGCTTCTGGGCGCCGAGTTGGACAGTGACGTCACTGTCTATGAGGCTTGGTCACGTGGGCCCACAAAGCTGTGACGCACGCACTGCTGCATCGTCTGCTCTCACAGACATTTTCTGTACCAGCGCAGGCAAACAAAACCAAGCCGACAGTTGTCATGCCTATCTGCGGCAGCTCCGATTCCGACTCTACGTCTGCGTCCGATGCCAGCTCATCGCACTCTAGACTCGAGGCTCTTTAGGCTTGCCCGGTGCTGTGGGTCACCGCTCATTGTACATCACTCTAATGTCGTATGACGTCGCTCAAGCTTTCGTTACCATTCCAACACAGTGACGACGGTGTCGATGGCGCTAGCGATGGGTCTCGATCGCGAGAAAGAGCATTCACGCACTCTTTGAAAGCGAATTAAAGTGTACTTTAAACGTTTGGCTGTGTCCAACACATCATGTTGAGTGTCCTTGCATACAGAGGAAGCCTACAGCGGGCTTTTTATAGCCTTAAAATTTGGCGTCTCAACCCCTCTAATGACAAATACATTTGACTTCCCCTTAAGAGTCGTTCCCTGCAAGGCTAACGCATTAGTTTACTCGCCGCAGAACCTCTGTAGCTATGGTGTCCTGGTGACGAGCACGATCGCCCGAGTTCGATTGTCGTCCGTGGCGGCTTCATTTCATTGAGGACAAAATTCAAAAACACTGGTGTACATTAGGTGCACATGAAAAAACCCCTAGGTGGTCAAAATTATTCTGCAGTACTCCACTGTGGCATCTCTCACCTCAAATGTTGCTTTGAGGCATTAAAAGTTAGTGACGCTTCCCTTTGTGAACGCGGGTGATACCGCACATGAAAGTATCGGCGCTCGGTGCGCCTCGCCGCCTAGGCTGTCTGCATCGCAGATCGCTTTGAAGATAGGGCTGGCGCAGCCGCGCCATAACCAGCAGCCGTCGCAGTAAAAGCTTCCCCCTGGTGGGAAGACGGCAGGCTTCTTCCTCGCTTCCCTCCCTCGCGCGCGCGAAATTTAGCCGCCATCGTCGGCTCACCATGGCATGCTTTCTCTCGCACATGCAGCATAAGACGCGATCACGAGACGAACCCTTTACGCCCATTCCGTGCACAGCACTGGTAGCAACTGCCAGAGGAGTTAAACCAGGCTGTGGACAGTGGGGCTAGTTTCGGTTTTAACAATAAAGCGTCGCCATGACACTGGTAGCCAAAGGAATATTCAGTAACTTTTGCATATGTGCCTCTATACTTTCAACCTACATAGCAATAAAGTAAGGTAATGGAATTATATGCAGAAATAAAATCTGTGTTTGGCTTTTTTTTCTTTTTTAGCTTGCTATACATGGCTTGCACGTGACGTCACTTGCGCCCCAGTCAAGCGCCGGCGTCCATGCTGGCGACCCATTCTTCGTTTCGCAGCTGTCCGTCCGTGCGGTCCGTACCGTCAAGTGCCTTGCCCGTGACGCCTGACCGCTCCCGATACGCTGTGCATTGTTTTTTTATCCTTTCGGGAACGATGTCTCCTCCCCAGAGGAGTGAGCCATTCAGTGCAGGGTATTACTCTGAACTTGTGGGATCGGCGCTCGTACGCTATGAGGACAAGGTGGCGACGGTATGGACCCGTACACGCTGCGACCGGGTGTCGACACGACGATGGACGTGAATGTGTTCCCTGAAGTCACCCACGGGGATATCGTAAGCTATATAGTTTACTCCTCTGGCTTTGTGACGCTGGAAGAAATGAAAGCTTTTAAATCAATGGAAGCACACAACTATTTCACCAGCGGGTGGGTGAGAAGCCTGTCTGCAATGCGTCTACGAGACGAAAAGGTGCTTCTCCTCGTAGAGGTGAGCTCAAGAACCTTTTCTGGCACGTTTCTCGAAAAATAGCCTGCCATTGTTGTGATTTACGCGGAGTGAAAAATGAATCCTTCATGTGGATGTGGCTGCAGCGTTTTTAGATGACAGGCTAACTCCAAAGACACCCGCGTACCAAAATTTACTGAGCATGTCAGCAAACGCTACGAGGTTCAAATTCCGCCCCAATTAGTCTGATTTCCACTGTAAAAATACAGTAATGAAGATAAACAATGCCTGTTCTACACTGCTCTGTTCGCGGCCAGGTTATCTGGTGTGCATAAGCCAGTTTTGTGCCTGCAGTCATGGAAGTGCCTGAAGAAGTGCCTGCAGACATGGAAGGCGACGCCTTCCATGTCTGCAGGCACTTCGGTTCCGACAGAAATCATTACGCTGGAGCGAGGCGGAACGGTATCTAGTTCTTCAAGCACATTGAAGGCAAGGTGACTGATGTTTGTATGCGGTGGTATCGCATCGTGCGTTGAAAGCTTTACCGACTTGGACCTTAAGTCGATGAGGGCACCGTGTTGGTTTAGAAAGTCCATGCCTAGGATGACATCCCTGGAGCAGTGCTGCTGGATTACGAACCTCGCCGGGTAAGTCCAGTTGTTAACCGTGACTCCCACTGTGCAGATTCCAGCCGGCGTTATTAGGTGGCCTCGCGCTGTCCGAATATCGGGTCCTTGCCAGGCCGTCTTCACCTTGTTCAACTTGACGGCGAACGGGCCACTGAAAGCGGAATTGTCGGCTCCAGTGTCGACGAGAGCCGTGACGTTATGACCACTTATTAGCACGTCTAGGTCGGTAGACCGTCGTCTGGCATTGCGGTTAAGTCGTGGCCTCGGATCACGGCTGCGTCGGCTTGCTCCGCTGCTGCTACGTCGTGTCGGCAGGTCTTCTTTCGGCGGCGAAGTGTTGTCGTCAAGGCTCTTGCCAGGCGGCGTGCTGATAACTCGTCGTGATGATTCGCTAATCGTCGTCGTCAGCGGCGGAGGATCTTCGGTATTGCGTCGTACAGCAACCGCACCTCCATCGGTTGCTGCTTTTAGTTTCCCGGGTAAGGGCTGGAGATCCGCCCCGGGTTGGGCCGGTGTATGGTGGCCGCTGCGGCGACCGGTAGCATCCTGGCGACGGCGAACGCGAAGGACGTCGGGGTCTCCACTGCGTTTCCGCGATGTAGTCGGTGATGTCACGTGACCGCTCGACGAACTGCAGACGTGGCGAACTCTCGTAGGCCCATTACGCGGTATGGACATCAGCGGTAAACATGGCCGGCTTCCCCGCAGTGATAGCAGAGCGGGCGGTGGTCTGGTGCGCGCTAAATGTCCGTCTTCCTCGGGTAGCTGCGCTGGGCGACGGGCGGAAGTGCTGGCGGCGTCGGTGGTGGACGACGGAACTGTGGCGTTACGGGGCCCTGGCACACGCGCTGAGGGGGAACGTGACGGCGGGCTACGGCGGCGTACCTCATCGCTTCCGGCCGTGGTTGAAGGTGATGCCGGAACTTCTGGCAATTCCAGTGACCACTGAATCTCTACTTCAACTATGTCAGCGATAGAGGCTACTAAGGCTGCGACCTTGGGCATAACTTCTGCAGCTCATCCCGTACGACCGCTCTGATCGTATCTCGCAGGTCGTCGGCACCTAGCACTTGAGTTTCGGCGTAGTTTGTCAGCGCACGGCGGTTGTATTGCCTGGCGCGCATTTCAAGCGTCTTCTCGTTCGTCGTGACCAACGAAACAAGTTCTGCACCAGTCTTGGGCGGGTTGCGTAATTATCCGGCGAATAGTTGCTCTTTGACACCCCGCATCAAGAAGCGAACTTTCTTTTCTTCAGAGATGTCGGGGTCGACGTGACGGAAGAGGCGAGTCACCTCCTCCGTGAAGATCGCGATGGTCTCGTTCGAGAATTGCACTCTGATTTCTAAGAGAACCTCGGCCCTTTCCTTTCGTACGACACTCGTGAAGGTCTTCACGAAGTTCTCACGAAAAAGGTCCCACGTCACCACGGTGGTCTCTTTGTTCTCAAACCATGTCCGAGCAGCGTCATCGAACGAAAAATAGACATGACGCATCTTGTCGTTGTCGCTACATTTCTTGAACGTTGCGGTGCTCTCGTTGTGTCTCCAACCAGGTTTCAGGGTCTTCAGCCGACGATCGACGGAAGGTTGGTGGATCCCGAGGTCATTGCAGCAAGATGGGGGACGCTGGGGCTGCCCTTGGGGTCGTTGATTTGGCGTTGATTTAGCGCAGGGTGCTATAGGCACCCTGTGCTAAAGCTTTGCAGTGTAGACAGTAGTGCCAGAACACACAGCCTAGCGAGTGGTGGAAGCAAAACCGGAGGGACGCTGCATATATTCGCCGTGACACTTTCGATTGCTTATCACGAGGCAAGACTGTCCGAGTAGTGAAACCGTCGAAAGTGCGCATGCGCAGGGCATAACACTCAGACGAGCGACGAAAGGTGACCCCTATCGTTTGGAATGGCGTATCATTTTCATCACCTCTCTAGCGGCCGGTGTCGGCGACGCTGGGGTGAAAAAAAAAAAAAAAAAAAAAAAAAAAAAAAAACGTCGTAGCGCCCTCTGAATAGTGCAGGGTGCCCGTAGCAATTGAGTTTAAATCCATTTTTACCTGCCCTTAGATACTTTCTTGAGATCAAGTTGAACTTCCCGCTCGCAGACTGCGAGGTTAAAGAATTTGAACCCCATATATACGTCATCCATGCCGACAGTAGCAAATGGCTGGAGGTAATGATGCACCGAACGCGTTCATCATGATGAAAAACAAGCAGTTCATCTGGACTCCATGATGTACCCCTCTTTCCGGCGTAAGTGAACGTTACAATGCGTTGCCTATGTTTTACACGGAAAGCACGTTTGGACAGATAAGTCAATAAAGTTTAGCATGTTTCCGCGGGTACCCATTCCCGACAGATCCGCAGGATTCTGCAGCACCACATGGAGTCCTATCCCTTTCCGTATCAACAAATACAGATAGAAATGTTTATATGGACAAACGCATCGCGGATCTTTGCCTCGACACGCACGAGATGGTCAGTTGTCGACCAGACTAAAGGCACATCGATATGGGTGAAGCATTTTATTGGACTCTAAGAAATGCATGAGATGACATAGCATTTTTTTTCAAATACCTCGCAAAGGCAATTTGTAAGTGCTATCCGTCGGTAACTTGTCGATGATGGATCCTTTCCCCATTGTAAAAACTGGGAGAACAATAGGTTCTCTTTATGTGGATGGGAGGTACCCGGCAGCGCAGAGAATATTGAAGTGCGAGTGGCGTGATTTGTGTCCCTGTTTAATAGGCTTAATTGTGCTAATTCTATTGATTATAGGTTAACATATTGCGCATTTTGACGCAAGACAAAAACATCTTTAAATAACGCGCGCAGGTTCGTGCGCCCTCCAAGAGTGCCGGCCAACGGCGTATTGGTGAGAACAACAAAGACGAAGACGTAATGGCATGTGCATTCGCCGCACGCACTCGCATGATATGTGACCGTTGTCGGTGAACAATATAAGAGGAAGTGAAACGCCGCTCGAGGAAAAAGAAAAGAAGGCTTCTTGATCTCCTGCTTGGAAAGCTGCAATTATCTATTTACTTGCCGGGCACAAGTGCGCCCACAATAAATAGTTATCTTAGAATTCCTTGAAACATTCTGACAGGACAATGAAACCAGCGACGTATGTGAAGCCGTGTATTCCAATTCTAAAAGGGCACGTGCCCAACGGGTCGATAAGGTGTCCTTAGGTAAGTGAACTGGCGTGGTACACTTGAAAAAGTTTCCTCAGATACTATGCGATATCAGCGCATTCTGCAGTATCAATAAAGGGAAGTGAGAATTCGCGTGCTGTGCAGACAGTGCTTTTTAGCAACTATTAGGCTAGTCAACTGGAAAAAAATTTTAGCTCCGATATAAATGCGATATTTGTTTTTCCGAGTGGGAGTGAGTTGGGAACGATGGAGTGTCATCTGGCACACTTTTGATGTAACCGCACTGTCGTTCTTCTTAATATCGCGAACGCTATTTGATTAGCAGGATGAGACTAGACAGGGCTCGTACAATTGCATAATTGCAGTGGATTGCGCATGCAGTCTTGGTAATAAACCGACACTGACTTATGTGCAAACATTTTTATATCTTGTGGTAAGTGCGACGATAAAAATAGTGTTTCACTGCAAATTTTTTTGCGAGCACGCAAAGCATAAAATATTTTTAGGCGACTGCAGTTTCATTGAAGCGCAAAACATGAACGCACTTTGGGCGCGCATCTGTGGTCCTTTTTTTATCGGAATGAGTAATTCGGTGACCCATGGGCTAATATAATAGAAGCGTAGCTAAGTGGGCAGATGGTTATGTATATACAACTCTGCCTTTTCTCGGTGTTGCTAACCGATGGTTGCAAGAGACAATGAAAACATGCATTTTAATGGCATATAAAACAGCACTATCAACAGACTGCTCGTTTATAACCACTGACATGACGGATTACATGGTACTGCCACGGCCGCTAAATTAAAAAAAAAAAAAAAAAAAAAAAAAAGGTGCGGCCTGCTGCGTCGCGTCGCCGTCAATGGGCGAGCGCGATTCGGCTGAGTTAACAGTTGCGGCCGCTGTATTTGGTGAGGACGCCACTGCTTCGGTACGCAAGGCAGATGCCGGTTCGTGCTACAATGTGGTTGCCTCAGGATTTATGCGTGTTGGTGAGCTTTTTCGGGCGGATTCTCGTGTGCTTTTTTTGTGTGATCATGTGTGTGAGCAGCTTGCCTCATGTTTCCTGTGCTTGAGTACGGTTCTTTGGTGCGCGCGTATGGCAGACTGTTTTTTATAGCGGTGTGATGCCGCGAAGCTCTTGTGTGCCGCTGTGCAACTCGAACGCGAGAATGGACACTACTATGAAGTACCACGAATTCCCCTGCAATCTACAGCGTCGGGAAGCGTGGCTGAAGAATATTTCTCCCCGAATGCCGTCAGGGAAAGGAAGCAAGTGGGAATCAAGCGACATGTCGCTGATATGTTCATTACATTTTACTGAGAATGACTATAAAAAGAACACGAAGATTAGGATTTTGCATCCGACTGCGGTCCCGACTGTGTTTCCCGGTTATCCGCAGTACATGCAAAATAGAATATCAGAAACACGGGCAAGATGTAAGATGAGCAGCGCGTTAAAAAAAAAAAATGGAGGCAGAAGGAAGAAAAATACACAGAACAAGCGCTTGTCATTTCTGTGTATCTTATTTTGCCACGGTTTCTTTACGCACTATTGATTTCAAGTCAGGCATCTTTGCTAACCTGCCCAACCTGCCGAACTTGACAGATTGCAGAGAACAGAGAGATGGAGGAAAAGTTATATTTCAGGAGAAAAGGCGTCAGGGCCCTTTGGCCACCCTTCTCAGCCTGCCTGCATCACTCACTGCTTCGTCTTGAAGAAACACGTAAATCCACTCCCGATTATTCGTAATAGAGCGCTTCTTCTCATTTCAGGTGAGTCGAGCGGGCAGCCTTCATGGAGAGCATAGAGGCTCACTTTACAAAAGATTGGCACTCCTGGGGCAGACTTTTCACATATGTAGGGTAATCAGCACTTCTAATAACGACTTCAATATTCAACCTGTGATGTGCAACTCTAAAACGCGTTATTTACGGCCTCATTAGAGTCACTGTCACACGTACCAACGCGGGTCGAAGCGCTTCTCCATGAACGGCTGTACCAGAGTAGTGGTGCCAGAGCGGGTGCGAGGAAAACTGGGCCCGAGACGCCGTTTCGGCGCCACGCAGCAGGCCGCCGCTTTTTTTTTTTTATGTAGCGGCCGTGTTACTGCGGCGGTGAGGTAGCAAGCGGCGGTGCCTGAGGATGCACGAGGCACCTGGGGTTCTTTGAGGTGCACATAATGCACTGTACACAATAGTTTTCTGGATTCCGCCTCATCACAATGCGGCGGGATTGTACCCGTGATCTTGTGCTCAGCAGCAGAACGCCATAGCCCCGGAGTTACCACACCGGGTGTGCCATTGGCAACGACAGCACGGCGATCATTCGCCTTCCTGCTCTTCCTCCTTAGTAGTAAGAAGCGAATGCAAGGTCGTCACTCGAGTATATATCAATTTTTGCAAGTTGGAAAATCGTTGTGTTTACTGTCGGTCTTATTGTGTTGTAGTCATGTAACAGCAATGATTTACATCACCAAATTTCTGAAGTGTCTTCGTGCTTTCCAACACTTTGCACATAAAATAGCTTTTGTTCATGCAGCCTGAAGCAGTATTTTATAACCTTCAAGCACACTCATTTGTCCAGATTGCAACCATTGGCAGCTTAGCAGAGGCATACGATTATGAGAGGTATCTCTAGGTTGTATGAAGTATAGGTGCAAAGGGTTCAGAATCTCAAGATATATTTCATGGGATAATAACCGGTTAGACTAAATTGCTGTGTAGGTGAAAAACAACCTAAAATCATCGAATGTTCACGCAAAAAAAGCAACTTCGTTGGTATGTCAACCTACTGAACCAATGCCGAGTCCTCCCAAGTGAGCAACCAGCAAACGCCGCAAGACACAGGAGCCGCAAAATGCGGAAGTAGGGAGAAACGCACACTCACTGTCGGTTTTCACTCATTTTTTCGCAGCCGTCTTTGTTTGCACAGCTCTTCAAGATCGACAATCCGGCGCTGCGCTTCTTCGAGGCGTCCCATTAAGTCCATGGTATAGTGCCCGGCTCAGACTATATGAAAGAACGAATTAGCACGAGAGAAAAAAGTAAAATTGTTTTTTGTACGGTAGGTTCTTATGTGATGAACCAAATATGTCCCCTTTGGGAGCTAATTAATTTTGTCCATTGGAAATTGAGTTACCCCTGCGTACAGCTGCAGAACGGATTAAGAATTTGATTCTTCAGCTAGTTTTGTCGAGTACAGATTGTAGATTCCATGCGCGAAATGTATGCAGAAACGTCAAATGTCAAAACATAAACTGTTTAATGCCTAGAATACACGAAAACACTTAGCCAGCCACTTCAAATCTACGCTTGGAGAACAAGGAAAGGGGACCAGCTATATGACGGCATAGACACTGAAAGCAAACACTTAGCCATCTACCTGTAAACTCGTTTTACTAACACACTTTGCATTTATTGAAACTTGCATACATTTTGAAGCACCTCAGATGGAACTTGTGCTGCGACATGTTTTAGATATTTTGATCAATGCTGTTGCTGTTGGTGTGCACTTTAGCGTGTACAATTGTGTCCACAGGGCCTGAAGGGGGTATAAACCTAATCATATTTAGAATGTAAGGAAGGACTGTATCGGAGCAAAAAAATTGTGAAAGTAAAATTAGATTACACTCTTGATCAAGGAAGTAGCCGACTAGGCGTAATAGCAATGCGGTAAGTTGGCCTAATCGGTTTAGCATACTGAGATTGGGAAGGAAACAGTGAGCTCTAATTTAAAAAAATTAATCACGCACCATTACACTGCTGTGAAGGTGGATGACCAGCGAAGCATCAGAATTCAAATAAATAATAACTAAAGCAAAAAGCTTACATTTACGATAACTTTGGCGCAGTGCTAAAAATTCTTCCATGCCAATACGTGCGTAGTGGTATAGACAATATGGCAAGCAAGTAGATGCCATAGTGAACCTCCAGTGTCCAATAGTTCTGTAGGCTGTTGCGAAGTCCGAGGGTCCGAACGGCAAGGAAGGTTCTATGGATGGTGCCGTGCCAGGTACCGGGAGAAGGAGAGGTCCAGAGAGATCAAAAAAGGGTTTTATATATAACTGTACATGGTATTTTACAAAAACGGTTCCATGATATTGGAGCCGTCTACATGCTAGTGTCTGTGTATGTCCTAGCGTTTACATCTCCGAGCGTCCCCACAACACTCAAGTCCCGTTTTTTTTATCCCTTTCGTTTCCCTCTTTCACTCAACGGGGGAATGCACGTTAGTTGCACACCAGGCAACGGGTGACACCTTGGGAATCAAACGTTGACGCGGCTCCAATGGGAATGTTCGACGCTGGCCTCTTGTAAAAATTATTCGCTCTCCGTAACGGTCAGGGAGGGCGGTGGCTGTTGTCTCGGAAAGGAGCTCCTGGTTGGCGCGTCACAGTCGGCGCCGGGCCTCGTCGTATTTCTGGCGGGGGCTGGTGCTTCACGGAAACACACCAAGAGCGACGTTGCGGTTTTAGCGACGCACGAGGCCGATGACCCATTTCAGCCTGCGGACTAATTGCTCATCCATCAGTCCCAGGTGACGGTGACGTGCCCCGGCCGTGTGAAACGACAAGCGTGAAGAGCACTCCACAGCTTCACGTCTGTCGATGAGGTCTCCTCTGTCCCGATGGACCGCCAGACGCAACAAGGCTCAGGCAAAGGAAAAGTCAACAAATGTCTAGAAAAAAATACTGAGATTCACCATTCACATGTAAAGAATTGTTCCTGCATGTTGACTCACTCGCAGGTTGTTTGAGTGCACATATTGCATCAAAAATGCTTTTAAATGAGCACTCGACCTATGCAGCAGTATCATTTTATTTTATTTAGAAAAACCTCACAGGCCTACGAAGACGCATAGTTTGAGGCGAGCGTATGTTACAATACAATACAAACGGTTAAAAGATATAATACAAGGAGGATACAAAGAATCAAACATCGGCATAAAACCAAAAAGTTTGTATGTAACAAAAGCAGACAGATCTTAAAAAAAAGAGAAGGAAAAGAAATGAATAGATAAGCGTGGCATAAAAACAGCAAGAAGTGAAAAAAGTAACATTATACGTTGCATAGTTACAAAGGACTTTATAAATTACATAATAATGAAAAAGCGAAACAGAAAAAACAAGTGAAAAAAAAAAAAAGCAGGCACCACGCGTGACAATGCATTGAAAACGTAATCGGCTTTTTAGGTAACCGTGTAATAACTTCCATCAGTGTGAAGAAAAATTTTTAGTCAAATTACAGCAAAAAGCGTCATGATTTGTCATTGACGCAATGCTATCCGGAAGGCTGTTCCAGAGGCGGATAGCGCGAGGCAGTGGTGAAAAGTTAAATGCTTGCGTCACGCCATATATACGGGCATAGCTGGAATTATTGTGCAATCTGCGCGATGTGAAGACGTGGTGTTTCAAGCATGGTAGGGATATTCCGTCACAATTAATGAATTTATGGAATAAATGACAGCAATGCAATATCAGGGCGAGTACTCACCGACTGCAACGATATTTCGGCTTTGATCTGCGTAATGCTAGACTGCAAACTGTAATTATGAGTAATGAAACTACTTTCCGTGTTCTGAATTATTACCAATGCGTCAATTAGGTATTTCTGATGTGGTGACCAAATGGGAGACGCGTACTCAAGCTTGGCTCGCACGAATGTTAATTAAGCCAGTTTACGCAAGGCAGCTGGAACACTGCGCACGTTCCACCCCAATGATTTGGATGCATTGGCGGAGACACATGGCAAGTAGCTTGATAATATTCCGAATCAATGGTCATAACATAAATGAGCAATGTGAACCATCTTGAAGACAGAATACAAAGAAGCTGTTACCAAGCTGAAGTATAGGCTTTACTTTCGTACAGTTAAATTGCATCACAAATTTACGCTCCAGCCAACAAGCAAGCTGATTAGGGCAGTGGGAATACTTGGACACTATTTCTGTGTGGAAGAAAAGCAAGTAAAAAACGGTCGAAAGGAAGGAACCGAGAAAACCTTTCCCGCTAACATTGAGACCTATCCACACAATTCTTTGTGAGCCTTTCACAGTTACCGCGCAGATATAGGCATAGTGTAGCGGCTTAAGAAGACTATCACACATACTGCAGGAAACAGTCAGTAGAATATCGTAACACAATAATCGTCACAGCCTGAATTTCAGAGCAACCGCGTCAGTATTTGCACTGCTCGCAGGGAAAAATTAACGGACGTTACGATACTACTTAATGCAAAATTTGAGCGCAGCTCCATAGGCGTATTTATTTTCGCGATATACAATTGGCTATCGCGGACAATCTGCCTCATGCGGCAGTTTGCAAACGGAGCGAAGTATGGCGCGACTACCTCGCTAATCGGCAAATCACGGGAGGCAGCACGTGATTGACGCGTGGGAGCGATTCACAGCAGCCGCCGCAGACAGACCTCCGCTCTTGCAGCGACTTGTTTCCATACCGAAGACGCGCGCTGCTCTGGCGCCATCTCGTAGCCATCGTCGCCGCAAAGCCCGTCATGCGTGACACTACGCTTTTGTTTTCACGCTTTCGCCATACCCTCCTCCTCCACCTCATGGTTCCGCTGCACCCTCCTCCTCGCGCTCTCTTCGCTATCGCCGTTTCCCATATCCGGTTGTGCTCCTCATTCGCGTCCACCCTTCGTTGTGCTCGTTCGCTCGGTAACGAGGGACAACGCCGCCGCTCGCCGAAGGAACGGGCGCCAAAGAGCTGCACTCTAAAAATTGGCCGAATATCTGCTTGTTTCGCTGCAAATGACGTCGAAAGACGATAGCCATCTGACGCCCCTGATACGTAACACCCTTTCTTTTCCCACCTACCACTCTCACGCTCTTTCCCTGCCCTCTCATCCTCCCATGATGGATGCAATGGAGGTTTTGATTAATTTAATTCAAATTTCCCGCATTCGCCCTGCTTTTGAGACTCGACCTTCGCCCCTCGAACAGGCCGGACGTGTTTTGAGCGAGCTCCTCAACAACGACCACCACCAAGGCCAGGAGCAGGGAGAGCAGCGTCCGTCTCGGCTCTCTTTTTTCCTCGACCTGGTGGCCGGCCAATGACTCCGAGTTCGTCGCCGTGTTTTAGCTTTGCGCGGCCTGAGGAGACGCCCTAAAGACGGAGGACAGCGATGCTCATTCTTCTAACACCATGGACGCCGATGTTGCCTCAGGTCCGGACGATGACAGCAACTGGTTTCTTGTGGCTCGCAAGAAAAAACGCTCAACTCAAGCTGCTACGATCCCATCACCTGTCCCGGTACACCGCAAGACGAATGCGCACCTCCCTCCACTGCCATTTGACCACTACAAGGTAGTGTTCCGTCCGAGAGATGGTCTGAACCTCGGTGCGTGGCCTCAACATTCTGTTGCCCAAGCCATTGGTGAAGCAGCTGGGCTTGATGCTGCTGTACTAAATGAGCTCATTATCCGAATCCGCACTGACCAAAACCTTGCGGTGATTAGCACATCGGATGAGAACCTCACGGCCGACCTTCATAAAGTCCAATCTATAAGTTTGGGCCTCAACCAGTACGCCGTCCAAACCTACGTAGCTGCACTAGACAACTCTTGCAAAGGGGTAGTGCCAGGCATTGAACCGAACACCACTGTGAATACGCTACTAGAAAACTTGCGCTGCTCAGAGGCTCCCATCCTTCACGCCCGCATGATGGGATCTACAAATCAGGCCCTCGTCACTTTCTCCGGCATCCAGGTACCCCGTCACGTTCGCTTGTACGGAGCAGAGCTCCGCTGTTACATATACCGACCCCGCCAACAGATATGCAGTGTGTGCCTGTCCATGGGTTATCGAGCGGACGTGTGCCCCACGCCCGACAAACCCCGCTGTGTAGCCTGCGGTACCTCCAACCCGCTACCAGAACATGAGTGCACACATAAATGCATACATTGTGGAGGCGATCATCCCGCCACGGACCTTCGGTGTCCATCGCGTCAACAGCGGCCGTTCAATAAGTTATATGTGCTCCAGGAACGTCTCAAACGCGAAAAGCTGTGTCCCCCACCTGGATCAGCACATAGTCAGCCTAGGACGACTGCGGGCTCTCTGCAGAATCCGGACCAACCGACAAAGACACCAGCGAACTCCGCCGAGCAACGCCCAACTAGTGGACGCAGCAGTACTCATGGCCCACCTGGACATGATCGACAGGTAGACCGAGGCCGTCCAGGCAACCCCTCCAAGGAGCGCGCTGCTTGCAGTGGCCATCCGAAGGAACATGGCCAGCAAAAAGGTGGCCACAACAAAGAACAAACGGTAAGCTGGGCAGAGCAGTTCCCCCCTCTACCGCCCTCTCCACACCTTTCCCACACTCTCACGCAAACATCAACGCAACAACCCACTCCGCAACCCATGTCAGTCGACACACAGCATCGCCTTCACAACCCACCACCTACGGTCCGCACAGACTACTGCACACGAGAGGCGTTAAACGAAATGGCAATTTCACTAAGGAAAGAATTCGCCGCTATGATGCAGGTATAAATGCAGAAAATGAAGGGTGGCATTATGGCCGAACTAACAGCTCCGCTCCAACGGCTAATCCAACAGGCCCTGCAACCTGCCGTCCAGCAGATAGTAACAGACGTTAAACAACAGATAGCGGCTGCCCTTCGCCAACTCCCTATTGCTCCACCTGTACTCAAACGTGCGTTGTCTCCCACACGCGACACACAACGAACACATCCTTACACCCGCCCATCCCGTTTGCTGTCACCGTCTCGAAAAACCACCCCACCAACCACAGCTACGGCAATCCCACTTCCCGCCACGCTCCACCAAGATTTAGAGCCGTTAGAAGTGCCTCCGTGTAGCAATGAGGCCCCAGTAATGGATGATAATGGCCAGAAACCATAAGTCAACGCGTGCATCCCCCCAACTCCTACGCGTATGGCAGTGGAATTACAGGGGCTACCGTAGGAAACGTGGAGCTCTAACGCAATTAATTGCTACACAGCCGAATTCTCCTGATGTAATAGCGTTACAAGAAGCGCAATGTACTCCTACACTTCCCGGCTACCATACATACACGGACGTAACAAACAATACACCGCATCGTACAGCTACATTAGTTTCTAAACATATCACCGTCATCGAACACACCCTCCAAAGCTCCTCCATCTCGCATGTGCTTCTCGAGTTGGTACCGTGCTCTCGCTCCTATGGCAGCCTGCACGTGCTTAACATCTACAGTGCACCGAACGCAAGGCAGGACGACTTTGGTCATCTATTCGCACAACTATGCAAACAGGGTAAACATATATTGATTGTAGGCGACTTCAATCAATATATGATTGTAGTATATCAGTATCGGTATATGAACTGTAGGCGGCCTGGGGATATGCAACGGAAACACCCAAAGGTCGCCGACTTGCTAAAGCTCTCGCAGTTCATCGCATCACCCTGCTGACGGAACCTGATCAACCCACTCGATTAGGTAATAGCGTCAGCAGGGACACATGGCCCGATCTCACTTTAGTCAGAGGGGTTAGTCACCACTCTTGGTGCAACCTCATGGTGAATCTGGGCAGCGATCATCATATACTAGCTACAGAGCTTCAGGTAGCAGCCACGCGCGCCCCAGAACGTATCATAAAGATAAGAAATTGGGATGAATTTAGGCGTAGCCGAACATCCACTACCCCTCAAGACTCTCCCTCCCTTGAGGCTTGGATGAAGCAGCTCCAGTCCGATTTGAAAACAGCAACGAAATGCATAACTGCGACGACGGAGACGCCGGATGTGGATCGGCATCTGCTCCACCTCTGGGACGCCCACAGGGGCTTGACACGGCGGTGGCGGCGGCAGAAGCATAACCGAAAACTTCGTCTCCGCATCGCCAACCTAGCCGCGGAGGCAAATGACTACGCGAACACCCTCACTAGTAACAATTGGCACAACTTCTGCGATCGCCTCAACGGCACAAAGCACACCTCGAACGTGGCGTATACTCCGCGCATTGTTAAATCCCACGCAAAAAAAAAAAAAAACACACACACACTGCTAACACAATCCGCACCATCCTCCACAAATCAGGGCTCGACGATACCACCCTACTGCGCACCTTACAGCAACGCTACATAACCACGGGCGTCTGTCCCGTCTACTGTGATTATCCACAAGTACACAATACACCCCTAGATGTCAACATTACAGAAGCACAGGTTAGGGCGGCCTTGCAGAACATTAAGCGTAATACAACACCCGGGGCTGATGGGATTACATACACACTTCTACGTAATTTAGATGACCACGCCATCCAGCATTTAACTGCGTTTTACAACGAACACTGGAATAACGGCACGCTGCCACAGGACTGGCGACACGCGGAGATCATACTTATTCATAAGCCTGGCAAGCCGCTATCCCTCCAGAATCTCCGACCTATATCCTTTGATTTCATATGTAGCTAAACTCTCCGAACACGTTGTACTCTCCCGACTCCAGCCATTTCTCGAAGACACTCACTTTTTTCCGGATACACTCTTCGGCTACCGTCCCGGTATTGCTACCCAAGACGTTCTGATACAACTTAAGGAGGACGTGTTGGATAGCCCCACTTCAAATCACGTAAGGGCAATCCTGACCCTGGATCTCAAGGGGGCTTTTGACAACGTCTCCCACGACTTAATTCTCGACAATCTCGCTTCCTCCCAGTGCGGCGCGCGTGTCTACAATTACGTCAGGGCCTTTCTTTCTGACCGCACGGCCACTATTGGGATTGGAGACCTCCGGTCGCACGTTATAAGTCTCGCAGGCAGAGGAACGCCACAGGGCTCGGTCCTCTCTCCCACCCTGTTTAATGTGGCTATGGCTAAACTCCCCCCATTATTACACAAGATCCCCAACATCCAGCATGCCATTTACGCAGATAACATTACAATCTGGGCAACCAAAGGATCAGACGGAACCATTCAGGATGCTCTCCAGGAAGCTGCACCTGTTGTACAAGACTATGCTGCCACCGGGAGCCTTACGTGCTAAGTCGAAAAGTCAGAGTTGCTAATGGTACACAAGCGGCGCCGCAGAACCGACGATTCTTCTGATATTTCACTGTTCCTTGATGGCCGTCCTATCCCTCAGGTACCTCGACTCCGCATTTTAGGCCTCCACATTCAGGCTGATATCAAGGCCTGACACACTACGCACCTTCTGACTCAGCAGATAACACAAATTACACACATGATCCATCGCATCACCAATCGCAGGAGAGGCCTTCGCGAGAAGGATGTTCACCGCATAGTACAAGCTCTCATAGTTAGTCGGCTCACCTATCCCCTTCCCTATCATAATCTCACGCTTACTCAAACCGAAAAGATGGACGTCCTTCTACGGACGGCGGTGAAGGCGGCTCTCGGCTTGCCTCCACACGCTTCTACACGACGCCTTCTTCAGCTTGGTGTCCACAACACCATAACCGAACTGCTCGAGGCTCAGCACAACAGTCAGCTCCAGCGTCTTAGGCAAACCCGTCAGGTTTGCGCCATCCTCTCTCGTCTTGGCTACCCCACTTCTGAAAAACCCACACATGTACCGCAACATAAACTCGCTCCTAATATTCGCGCTCTCATTAATGTGGCTCCGATTCCACGCAACATGAATCCCGACCGCCATGACGGCCGTCGACGTGCCCGAGTTCAGGCCATGACACGCGTCTTTGGCGATGGCACTACAGACTTACAAGTTCTTTACACTGATGCGGCACGCTACCGGCACGCTACCCAGAAAAGCCAGCCATGTGTCTAGCGGTGATCGACAACACAGACGCGCTCGTGGCGTCTGCCACACTTCGCACTACGGACAGTGGTTCGGTAGAGGAGGGCGCTATTGCTCTGGCCATTGTCCACGCCTCGACATTACCGTCACAGGACGCCCCTGTCACCATAGTGACAGACTCACAGGCTGCTTGGCGTGCCTTTGCGCAGGGACTGGTGGCTGCGCATACTCACAATATCCTGTTTTCTGTCTCGCCGTCCACTTTACGTACGGTGCGCATCGAATGGACTCCTGGACACGCCTCTCTCCTTGGAAAAGAACACGTTCAAGCGGTTGCCCGAGGTCTGACCGGCAGGGCTCCATCGGAAGAGCTGTCCAATTCAGACGACGCACGGAGAGAACCACTAAACTACAACGCAATGCTGGAGTACTACCGACAAGAGACGTTATACGTATCCTCCTCCCCATCATTCACTTAACAGAGCAGATGCCGTCGGTTGGCGGCAACTGCAGACTAATTCATTCCCTTGCCTCTATATGCTGCATCTCTTTCATCCCACACTATACCCTTCCTACTGCCCCTACTGTGGATCCGAACCAACAGTCTATCATTCCACGTTGGAATGCTCTAGTCCACGGGGCGTTCCTCCTATCCCCAACCCCACCCTTTCCTCTTGGGAGTCTGCACTGCTCAGCTAAGGCCGTCAGGAACAGCAAAAGCTGGTCCAGCGGGCTCGCAGGGTCGTGCAAGGCAATGGAGCCCTGGACTGAGGGCCCCACCCAACGAGGAAGAATTACCTTGCCTTTGTGAATAAAAGTTTATTCTCTCTCTCTCTCTCTCTCTTGCGCCATCTGTTGGGACCTTTGATTACTGTTGGCTTAAAGCCGGCTACAGAGCCGCGGCTTCAATCGGGTTGTTTTAAACGCGTAGCGTCTCTTCGACACCATTTCTAACGCGTTGTTTTTGCATTTACTAACGTAAAAACTAGTCCTATGTGTATTCTTAATTAAATGAACGCTGCGGATCACGGTTATGTAGATATATTAACGCGACAGCGTTAAGGGCCCCGTGTGGCAGAAAATCTGGCGTCGACGTTAACTTCGGTGTGCGATGTCGGCGTCCGTGGCGGAGAAAATCATCCCGAACCACCCCGATCGCGCAGGCTCTCCGCGTGGAGGAAGGTGTTAGTGCAGGAGAAAATCATCTTGTACCACCCCGACCGCGCAGGCCCTCCGCGTGGTGCAAAGTGTAAGTGTACATAAATTGAATTTCTCACAGTGAACTCCGTCACAAAAATGGTATATTACAACTTAACCACAACCTACAGACAAGGTGGCGTCGGGCTGTTATTTGAATGTACGAGAAAATATAATTCTGTTACGAGGAAACTCAAACACAAACCCCTTTTGCCAGCATTTCTACCATACCAACAGCGGCGCGCTCGGGTATCCTACTTGCGAAAATCTTTTCCAGATGGCCGGCGCTCGCATCCTCAGCAGGTAAAATTGGGACTTGGCCTGCCAATGCGTTTTGGACACACGCGCGCGTCGGGGAAATATAAAACAATCAATACAATAATAAAAAATGTCCTAGAGCCTTCGCATATTAATATGAGACGACTTATGTTGCCCCTGAAAAAGGGCCTCGCCAGCAATGCATTTATCTTTAAAAGCGACACGAAGTCGACGTTCTTGAAGTGTGCCGAACAATGCCTGGTAGTTTTCGTCGGCTGCCAGTTCTTACGCCGCATTGCCGGCACCCACGGCTTTCGCACTTCACGGTATCTTGGAAATGCGTGCAAGCTAGTTCCAGGCGTCGCGTACGTGTTCGAGCACCCGGCGGCCAACATGCAAACTTGCAACAATGCAAACCACGAGTGCACTAGCGAGAACGCACGCCGGGAGAGACGCCCGTCAACTCGCAAATGATGAGCGAGCAATGCGCCATAGGCCTAGGCACAACTGAGAGATCAACAGTTGCGTACCGTTCATCAATATTCGCCAAATCCGCATCGCTACCGCTATCCCGCCAGGTGCACGCGTCGTCGGCATTTAACAGCTGCTAATAACAAAATTATGCAATTATCAGCCCTGCGGCTTTGCCAAGATTACTTTGAGCATACGCTAGGCATTTATAGTCAATTTACCAAAATTGAAATTTCGTTGGAGTTGGCCTTTAACTGGCAGGCAAGACATTTTATTCATAGGGCTTCAATATTTAAATTGCGTTCAAGTTCCAAGACAAAAATTTGCGTCAATCAACATCAAGCTGGTTCTTTCGAATGAAATTGATGCAGGCGTTTTGTCACATGCAAATATTGAACACTCTAAGTGCTGGCTGTGAAACACACCTTTGTAAAATTAAAGCGTTTATAATGTTGATGTTCCAGAATGGCGGTCGTGGACTCAACCGTTGTGTCGATGCAAAATTGGAATCCGGGAGCTGAGAAGGGGCGCCCTCCAATTCTAGGTCGAATACGCAGGTACACCTTTAGCGCGAAACCTGCAAAGAAAAGTCGTAGTCTCACTGTATTCACCAACGCCGAGTAGAAGACCTAATCTACAGATTTCACTTAATTTGTTCTGAAACGATGTCGTTCCCAACTATTGATTATAGGTGTTTGGGCAGCATTTTATGGCCAGTTCAGCGTCGTTCAGCCATTTCTAAAAATGCAGATGTAACCAAGGGGAGGGCAATGCCGTTTTATTTCATTAATTGTAGTAATGCTAAGTGTGGCAAGGAAATGCTGGTCAAGGATGAGTTTTTTTAATTTATAAAAGGCGTCCAAAAGGAAAGCAATTTTCGAAGGAAACCACTTCAGGGCAATAGACGCCTTTATCCTCTACTAGCACACCCTGGCAACTATGTAGGCATCAAATTTGTACTTAACCTCCGCATGCCTCCTAAAGAAAATATTGTAGCCAAAGCGGGAAGGAGTTGCTGCGCCATGTCTGCTACCAAAAGCGAACACGTTGCCTACTTTTCCAATGTAGCTACTGCCGGAGAAGTGCTCTGATGCTGCACCGGCGTTACGCACTTGCGTTACAAGTAGTCATATCGAAGAGCATGGTGCAGGTGTAACACGTACCACTGCCCTAGCCAAGGACAAAAGTGCTGCGTTGCCTGAACTAGCGTATAAAACGCAGCAAACACAAGAAATCACATGTAAGGGATGCTGGGCTTAATACAAAATGGGCAGCTGCTCAAGCAATCACAGATTAATGCATGCGTTACACAGCCTAATAGCCCAAAACGCAAGAAAATCATTGGCACACTCCTGGGAGCTTCAAACGTACTCATGAAAACTTTTATTAAACATATACCAACGAGTATTTAATTAGCACTTTACATTAATGTACCATAACAGTTTTCTATGCGCCTAAGCGGGCTCGTCCACTGGCACTACTACGTTGAAGCCGTCGGTAAGAAAATGATTCTGCCAAAAGTGGGAGCAGCTTTATACCTCAGTCTGACGTCGGATATAACGCAACTACCCCAGTTCAACAACCGGACATGACAAGCACACCCTGCCGCTCCAATGGCTCCCTGGCTATTTGCCGACCTGCTCCAGCGGGGGCTGTCTCATTGGCTGTTGGCTGTCTCATTCGACTAAAAGTTTTAATTTATGTATTTCGATTGTTCCAGCAGCATTACCCAGACCGCCAAGAGCATCTAGAGAGACTACCTCAGCTCTGTGCGTAGTTTGAGCCGACTAGCTCTCGCCGTGTTGCACACATTAGTGGCTTTAGATTCAACTAATGCACCATACGACTTCTGCTAAGACGTCACATGCTCCGCAACCTAATGCAAATTTAACCCCACGTGTTTTGTTTCCCTGTGGCAAGGAATTTAGTACCAAGCAGTTCGACTCTTAAATTGTATCCCGGACACTGGTGACAACCAGACAATAATCTTGTTCTCCAAAACCATAACATCTACCTGATACTATTAACATGAACAGTACCAAACAAGAACGAAGAAATCAAACCACCTACTCCGATGCAATTGCACAGAGTTTGACACGTAATTAGGCAACCTTTGTCACCTCTTTACCTGTAATTTCATTAACCCTTACACTGCCACTCTCGAGATATTTGGGGGAATAAAATATGTTGCTGGGCCATTTGGTTCAAGTTTATGAGGTACATATTACCGCTACGTGGAAGTGAAGACTTAGTAGGTAGGAGAAAGAAAGAACAAAACAAGTGTGTGGAACCACCCTTGCAGAACCCCGGCTTCTCCCAAGTGTACTAGTTGGCTTTTCAGCCCACTGCAGGCCTCTCCGGAAGGAACTCATGCAACTAAATTTTCAGGGGTGTGCTAAAGAGGCGTGTCAATCGAAGTCGACGCAAAAGAAGACAAGGTGGACGTACATGGTATATGCATTTATATGTACTGAAATAAGGGCAATAAAGATGTCATGATCCATAATTGGGTGATATTTTTTCCTTAATTTCTTCGTTCTATTGTCAGTCCGTACATTTTTTCCTGTTGCTCATCTTTTTATTCATGCGGCGTTTTTTCTTATATTCGCTCTTTCTTTACGCTGATGTACGTTTGTATTGTCTTCTTTTGCGTAGACTTTAGCTGACACGCCTTTTTTTTTTACCAAGAGGCTAGGTGGGCCAATCCTTACGCCCATACCGTTAGTATTAACCACTCTGCGACTAATCATGGCTTGTTGTCTCATTTGGACTTTGATTTTTATGTATTTCGCAACTCGTTACGACACCCTGGTGCATAACTGGCTACCCACACAAGGTGCATAATTAGAATCCCACACGTGTTGGCTTAAGTGCACTTTGAATGCTCGGAAGGATAGAAACATTTTCTTGCTAGGTACAAGGCATTTACATGGTCAGCTGCATTTACCACTGCGAATACAACACATAATTTTACACATTAAGAGGCGATAATATTGCAAACTAAGTGAAACCTGAAGTGGAAAGTCTGGATATACGATAAAATAACCAGAAAGTCGTGTGCTTGATAACGCTTCACAGTGCAAGATGGAAAAGAAGTGACGCCTTGAAGATGCATCAATTTCACTTTAGCCCTTTAAAGACGAGACAATTCAATACCCACAAAAAATGTTTACTTCGTTCTAAATGTGCAAAACATCAAAATGAGCATAATCAACAAAAAAAAATAGTTTGCAGTATTTTTTCAGCAGTGGGGGGAAAACCCCAGGCAAGAAAGTGGGAGTGGGCTTCACCCCAAGCCTCCTAGGCTTCGTTTTCAGTTTGTGTAGACAGCTGTCATCATATGTGAACCATAGGGGTACATTTCATTTGCTTTACATCAACTGTGTGACACTACTACAGCAGGAGATCTTGCATCGGCCTGTATCTTCTGACCTTTCTTTCAAAAGACAGTGAGTTGCATGCCAAACTTCTTCGTCCAGTATTCCTGTGTTAAACCAACAAATGACGCTTGCTGCCGGTCATTCAGTGTTGGCCGAAGAGATTTAGCCAGAAAATACGTAGTCAATCGTGAAACTCTGCAACGGAAGTTTTACAGCGTAAGCTGTAATGGGCTCATTCCAATAGCCGTTTCGGTTCGCGAATGTGTCGGGCGCCGATAGCGTCCGCCGCCGTAAACGCAATCGCCGGAAATGCGAAAAAAGTACCTGGTTCCCCCCGGGATTGAAGCCCCGCCCGTTGCATGGGAGCTGGATGCTCTACCACTGAGCAACGTAAGCACTTGCTATCGGGCAGCGCAAAAATGCCCTATAAACGCTCCCTAGGCAGACGCGAAAGCGCAGACGACCCGAGCCTTCGCCAGTATAGTGGCGCCATCTAGATAAGTCGCCTGCAAACGCAGCGTGCGCAGGCGCAGATGAAGAGATGCGATTCAGACGAGGCGCGCCATCAAAAAAAAAAAAAAAAAAGAAAAGAAACGCGATCCCCAGCCTCCGCCAGTATGAAGGCGACATCTAGTTAAGGTGCATGAAAAGTATAGCGTGCCCGACATGTGCTCGTAAGTTGCAGTTTTAAGGCTTGATCGGGCTCAGCAGATGTCGACGCCGGGCGGACACTTCAGATTGTTCTCTTCAAAACCAGGCGAAGAGACAGCCGCGAAAACCCTGTTGTGCGTTGTGCCCAAATTGGAAGTACTCTTGAGCCGCTCCACCGGCTTCCACTAGGCCTATATATATATATATATATATATATATATATATATATATATATATATATATGTACTGTGAGCATTATTCACAGGCTTCATATTCACCAGCTTCCACTAGGCCTATATATATATATACTGTGAGCATTATTCACAGGCTTCATATTCTCAACTGTACATACTCATCCTCACCATTTTGTGCCTGGTGGTGGGGCTTTCGCTCGGGGGAATAAAGAAGAGTCTGACTGCCTATACGTTGTCTCACAAGTGGCGAAGTGTGCTGTCCGGTTCCTTCGTCCTCTCGCTCCCGGTCTCTATCTTCACCTACGCTACATCCCTGGAGCTCGGCTCGGGTCGCCGCCTCTACCAACTGCACTCGACCATGTCCCAAAACCAGCAGGCCAATAACGGCATGGTCTGTCTGCGGTGGCAGACAGACCATGCAGCGATTTGTTTCCATACGAACGCCGCCTGCTGCTCTGGTGCCATCTCGTAGCCATCGTCGCCGCAAAGCCCGTCATGCGTGACACTACGCTTTTGTTCTCACGCTTTCGCCATACCCTCCACCTCCACCTTATGGTTCCGCTGCACCCTCCTCCTCGCTTTCTCTTCGCTATCGCCGTTTTCCATATCCGGTTGTGCTCCTCGTTCGCGTTCACCCTTCCGTCCCTTCGCTGTGCTTGTTCGCTCGGTAACGAGGGACAACGCCGACGAACGCCGAAGGAACGGGCGCCAAAGAGCTGCACCTTCAAAATTCGCCGAATATTTGCTTGTTTCGCTGCAAATGACGTCGAAAGACGATAGCCATTTGTCGCCCCTGATACGTAACACCCTCTCTTTTCCCAGCTACCACCCTCACGCTCTCTCCCTCCATTCTCATCCTCCCATGATGGATGCAATGGAGGTTTTGATTAATTTAATTCAAATTTCCCGCATTCGCCCGGCTTTTGCGCCATCTGTTGGGACCTTTTATTACTGTTGACTTAAAGCCGGCTACACAGCCGCTGCTTGAATCGGCTTGTTTTAAACGCGTAGCGTCTCTTCGACACCATTTCTAACGCGTTGTTTTTGCATTTACTAACGTAAGAACTAGTCCTATGTGTATTCTTAATTAAATGAACGCTGCGGATCACGGTTATGTACATATTGCCACGGGTCTTCAAAAGGGGCTGACGACGTTTATTGGGAGCGGCTGGGGCTCTGGCGAAAACGGCAGCGAGAGGCTGCTATCGAGCGGGTCGGTTAGCACGCGCACTTCTTTCTTCTTGCGCCTCTGCGCTTGCCCTATGCCCACTACTACAGGTGACATTTCCCCCCTTCCTCGGAAAGAGCATGGGCTCGATGCTCAAGAAGTGGTGTGGGAAAGGAAAAAAAACAAAACAAAAAAAAAAAAACAACACACGCTCAATGAAGATGCTCGCGCATAGAACACAGCGAGAGCTACAGCAGCGTAGCTAGAAACAATTCTCCACCTCTCTAGAAACGAAGAGGTAAGTGCATTAGGTGCAAATGGGCGCGTAAAAATCACCAACGCGCAACGTAAGGCTTCATGCGTACGACGTGAACTACGTCAGAACTAGGTGGTTGTCGGCGCCGTGTTTGCGCCGCACTGTCAGGAACGGCTTCATAGTTCACGTCACTAATGCGGCGCAGCACTTTGTACGGGCCAAAATACCGGCTGAGCAACTTTTCACAAAGGCCACGGCGGCGAACAGGGGTCCACACCAACACTTGGTCGCCGGGACTGTAGCGCACTTGCCGGTGACGGATGTTATAGCGCCGTGCATCTGCGTGTTGCTGCTCACCGATGTGCAGCCGCGCGAGCTGGCGAGCCTCCTCAGCGCGCTGAGCAAATTCTTCGGCGTCAGTAGTTAGGTTCTCGGCGTCGTGGCACGGAAGCATAGCGCCCAGCATCGTCTGTACTTCGCGGCCGTAGACAAGGCGAAATGGTGTGAAGCGCGTTGTTTCTTGTACGGCGGTATTATACGCGAAGGTCACATAAGGCAGGATACGATCCCATGTTTTGTGCTGGACGTCGATGTACATAGAGATCATGTCTGTGATGGTCTTGTTTAATCGCTCCGTAAGGCCGTTGGACTGCGGATGGTAAGCGGTCGTCTTTCGATGCCTGGTGTTGCTTAGTTGAAAAATTTCGTCCGTGAGCTGTGCCGTGAACGCCGTTCCTCTATCTGTGATAACAGTGGCTGGGGCACCATGGCGCAATACAATGTGACACATGAAGAACTGCGCTACCTCAGAAGCCGTGGCTCGTGGGAGCGCCTCTGTCTCGGCATAGCGGGTTAAATAGTCAGTGGCGACAATCACCCACTTGTTGCCGTCGGTTGACAGAGGAAAAGGCCCAAGAATGTCCAAGCCGACTTGGTCGAATGGCTTATGAGGTGGTTCAATGGGTTGCAATAACCCGGCGGGCTTCAGGGGTGGTGACTTTCGTCGCTGACATTCACGGCAGCCTTTCACATACTGCTTGACGCTTGCTGAAAGTCCGGGCCAGTAATACATCTCGCGCACTCTAGCAAGCGTTCGTGAGGAGCCGAGGTGGCCAGATGTAGGCTCGTCGTGGCAAGCGAAAAGAATATCGTCCCGCAAGTCTTTGGGAACTACTAGGAGGTAGGCTCGATCATTCGGGCGGGCGTTCTTCTTGTACAGCACATTGTCTCGTAGACAGAAGGACGTCAAGACGCGACGTAGATGGCGTGGTATGGTTGTATCACGGCCCTCTAAGTGGTCGATGAGAGGTCGAATTTCAGCGTCGTCACGCTGCGATTTGACCAAGTCCGACGTAGTAAGGGCGCGACTGAAAGATTCGGCGGGAGCACGCGACAACGTGTCGGCGTCTTCGTGCTTGCGGCCAGACTTATAAACTATGGTGACGTCGAACTCCTGTAGCCGCAAGCTCCACCGTGCCAGCCGTCCTGAAGGATCGCGTATGTTCGCCAACCAACATAGAGCATGGTGGTCTGTCACCACTTTGAAGGGACGGCCGTAGAGATAAGGGCGAAACTTCGTGATCGCCCAGACGACCGCGAGACACTCTTTTTCTGTAGTAGTGTAGTTCGCCTCGGCACGGGACAGGGAGCGGCTAGCATAGGCTATTACTCGTTCAATGCCGTCTTTACGTTGGACGAGTACTGCGCCAAGGCCGATGTTGCTGGCGTCAGTATGCACCTCGGTGTCAGCCTCTTCGTCGAAATGTGCCAGGACGGGTGCTGACTGCATGCGTTGGCGTAGTTCAGCGAAGGCCGCTTGTTGCTCATTCGTCCAGGCAAATGGCGTGTCATCCCTGGTAAGGCGAGTCAGGGGTTCCGCAATCTTCGAGAAGTTGTCGATGAAGCGGCGATAATACGCGCACAAGCCCAGGAAGCGTCGGACGGCCTTCTTGTCGGCAGGAAGAGGAAAAGCTGCTACAGCGGCAAGCTTGTCGGGATCGGGTCGAACTCCTTTGGCGCTGACGACGTGTCCGAGAAACTTGAGCTCTTCATAACCGAAGTGGCACTTCTCTGGTTTAAGCGTGAGGTCAGCCGATCGGAGCGCTTGTAGCACATGCCGCAGGCGATGAAGATGTAGCTCAAATGTTTCAGAAAAGACAACTACGTCGTCAAGATACACAAGGCAAGTCTGCCACTTCAATCCAGCGAGGACAGTATCCATCATGCGCTGGAAAGTTGCTGGGGCTGAACACAAACCGAAAGGGAGCACTCGAAATTCGTAAAGGCCATCGGGAGTCACAAAGGCAGTTTTCTCGCGGTCTCGTTCATCTACCTCGATCTGCCAGTATCCACTTTTCAAATCGAGTGACGAAAAGTACTGGGCACGCCGCAGTCTATCTAACGAGTCGTCGATACGTGGCAGTGGGTACACGTCCTTTTTAGTTACGTTGTTGAGCTTCCGGTAGTCGACGCAAAAGCGTAGCGTTCCGTCTTTCTTTTTGACAAGAACGACCGGAGACGACCATGAGCTGTTGGAAGGTTCGATCACGCCATCTTCAAGCATCTCTTGTACTTGCGTACGAATCGCCGCGCGTTCCTTTGCCGACACGCGGTAAGGCTGCTGGTGTATCGGGCGTGCGTCGTCGCATGTGATGATCCGGTGCCTTGTAACCGAAGTCTGGCGTACCTTAGACGAGCTTGCGAAGCATGCCCTGAATTCAAGCAAGAGCTCGTGCAGTGCTGCCTGTTTGTCGTTAGATAACTCGGGATTAATGTCGACGGTGCCCAGTGACTTGTCAGCCAGCCTCACTGGTTCAGGGGCAAAACATTCAGCTACGTGTTCCACTTCTTCGGCAAACGCTATCGAAGTACCGCGGAAGAGGTGTCGATGCTCATTACTAAAGTTGGTGACTAGCAACTTAGATCGGCCATCACGAAGCTGTAGCACACTCCTGGCCGCACAAACACCTTGAGTCAGTAGATGCGCTAAGTTACTTTCTGCGACCACTCCACCTTCGCGCATTCCACCGCACATCACTTCGACTAGAACACTGGCTCGTGGAGGAAGCGTAACACTTTCGGCGGAAACACGTAGCGCGTCATCACGTCGATTGTCGTCGATTGCTTGGTCGGCTGAGAAGGTGACTACACCGCCCCGTAAGTCAATAACAGCGCCGTATTCCTGCAGGAAGTCAACTCCGAGAATGACGTCGCGGGAGCATTCGCGTAGGACAAGGCAACTCGCCACGAATGTCGATCCTCGAATCCGAACTCTTGTCGTGCAGGTTCCCAGTGGAGTAACGACGTGACCGCCAGCCGTACGAATCTGCGAGCCATGCCAAGGTGTAATTACTTTCTTCAGAAACGTCGCCATCTTCCCGCTTAATATAGAATAGTCCGCTCCGGTGTCCACTAAAGCGCTAACCGCGTAACCGTCGATCACCACCGGTATGTCGAGCGAAAGCCGGTCATTCCGTTCAGTTGATGGCGTACCGGTACCCTTGTTTACTCGCGTCGATCGGAGGTCTTCAGCGCGTCGACTGCCAGCGGCCTCGCCCCCAAAGGTCGCTGTAGTTAGTTTTCCCGGCGGGGACTTGGCGACCGTCCGCTCGAATACCGCTGGGGCGATGGTGAAAATCGCCTTGGCGACGGCGAGCGTGACTGCCGCCCGGTAGGCGGTGGCATGCGTTGCTGAGCCAGATAATCCTCAATGTCCCGAGGTCGTTGGCCCAGTCGGGGTGGCGGCGAATAGGCAGAAAAGCCCCGCAACCCGAGGCGTCGGTATGGGCACTGGCGGTACAAATGATCTGCCTCACCACAGTGGAAACACAGAGGACGGCGACCCGGAGTGCGCCAAACCTCTGACTTCCGAGGGGGCATGCGTCGATCATCGGCGTAATGCACTGGTCGCTCTTGCGGAAGCACAACCGGAGAAGCGGCATGGGGAAACGGTGGAGGCGTGCGTCGTTCCTCGATGTATGGCACCGGTTGGGCTGGTGGGAGTGCAACCGGATGAGCGGCTTGAACAAACAGCGGCGGGGACGAAGCAGGCTGTCGCAAGACTTCTGCGTAGGTCGCACGGTGGTGTACAGAAGGTGCAGGCGCGGTGTTAGAAAAAGGAACGGTGGACCGGAGCGCTTGGTGCACTTCATCTCTTATTACACTCGCAATGGAGCTCACCGTGGCTTGTGGGGTGCCGTAAACCTTCAGTATCTCTTCGCGCACAACGGTGCGGATGAGGTCTCGAAGGTTGTCATTGTGGCTTCCGATGGCCGTGGACATGTCCGTAGTCGCGTTCACTTGCCGCTCGTAAAAGTTAGAGCGCTGCTGAAGCGTCTTCTCCATACTGACCGCCTCGGATAGAAATTCGGCGACAGTCTGCGGAGGATTGCGCACCAGACCAGCGAAGAGCTGCTCCTTCACCCCTCGCATCAGGTGACGCAACTTCTTGTCCTCGGTCATTCCAGGGTCTGCTCGTCTGAAGAGGCGCGTCATATCTTCAACGAACGCGGTAACGCTTTCGTTGGGAAGCTGGACGCGGACCTGAATTGCCCGTTCGGCTCGTTCGCGGCGATCAGGACTGGCGTAAGTGTCCAGTAGATGACGGCGGAACTCGCGCCACGACGTCAGTTGCTCCTCACGGTTTTGAAGCCATGTACGCGCGCCGTCCTCGAGGCAAAAGCAGACATTCCTACGTTTAGTCGCGTCGTCCCATTCGTTGTATTCGGCGACGCGCTCGAAGTCGGTCATCCAGTCTTCGACGTCTTCGAAGATGTCGCCATGGAACGACTTCGGCGCCAGCGGGTTCTGAAGTGTATACCGGTTCGTCATTGCACGTTCCATACCGGTTGAGGTAGTCTGAAGCACTACGGTGTCTTCAGGGGGCAGTCCCCGGATCCTGCGGCTGGTCGGATGGACGGGAGTATCGACTAACACAGGGCTGGTGCTTCTGCTCCCAGGAGGAGTCTGTGGCATGAGTGTGATAAATACCCAGCACCTCCACCACTTTGCCACGGGTCTTCAAAAGGGGCTGACGACGTTTATTGGGAGCGGCTGGGGCTCTGGCGAAAACGGCAGCGAGAGGCAGCTATCGAGCGGGGCGGTTAGCACGCGCACTTCTTTCTTCTTGCGCCTCTGCGCTTGCCCTATGCCCACTACTACAGGTGACAATATATTAACGCGACAGCGTTAAGGGCCCCGTGTGGCAGAAAATCTGGCGTCGACGTCAACTTCGGTGTGCGATGTCGGCGTCCGTGGCGGAGAAGATCATCCCGAACCACCCCAATGGCGCCGGCTTTCCGCGTGGAGGAAGGTGTTAGTGCAGGAGAAAATCATCTTGTACCACACCGACCGCGCAGGCCCTCCGCGTGGGGCAAAGTGTAAGAGTACAAAAATTGAATTTCTCACAGTGAACTCCGTCAGAAAAATGGTATATTACAACGTAACCACAACCTACAGACAAGGTGGCGTCGGGCTGTTATTTGAATGTACGAGAAAACATAATTCTGTTACGAGGAAACTCAAACACAAACCCCTTTTGCCAGCATTTCTACCATACCAACAGCGGCGCGCTCGGGTATCCTACTTGCGAAAATCTTTTCCAGATGGCCGGCGCTCGCATCCTCGGCAGGTAAAATTGGGACTTGGCCTGCCAATGCGTTTTGGACACACACGCGCGTCGGGGAAATAGCAAATAATCAATAAAATAATAAAAAAATGTCCTAGAGCCTTCACATTTTAATAAGAGACGACTTATGTTGCCCCGGAAAAAGGGCCTCGCCAGCAATGCATTTCTCTTTAAAACCGACACAAAGTCATCGTTCTTGAAGTGTGCCGAACAATGCCTGGTAGATTTCGTCGGCTGCGAGTTCTCACGCCGCATTGCAAGCACCCACGGCTTTCACACTTCATGGTATCTTGGAAATGCGTGCAAGCTAGTTCCAGGCGTCGCGTACGTGTTCGAGCACCCGACGGCCAACATGCAAACTTGCAACAATGCAAACCACGAGCGCACTAGCGAGAACGCACGCCGGGAGAGACGCCCGTCAACTCGCAAATGATGAGAGAGCAATGCGCCATAGGCCTAGGCACAACTGAGAGATCAACAGTTTCGTACGGTTCTTCTATATTCGCCAAATCCGCATCGCTACCGCTACCCGCCAGGTGCACGCGTCGTCTGCATTTAACAGCTGCTAATAACAAAATTATGCAATTATCAGCCTTGCGACTTTGCCAAGATTACTTTGAGCATACGCTAGGCATTTATAGTCAATTTAACCAAATTGAAATTTCGTTGCAGTTGGCCTTTAACTGGCAGGCAAGACATTTTATTCATAGGGCTTCAATATTTAAAATTGCGTCCAAGTTCAAAGACAAGAATCTGCGTCAATCAATATCAAGCTGGTTGTTTCGAATTTAATTGATGCAGTATTTTTGTCGCATGCAAATATTGAACACTCTAAAACGCTGGCTGTGAAACACACCTTTGTAAAATTAAAACGTTTTCGATGTTGATGTTCCGCAATGGCGGTTGTCGTCTCAATAGTTGTGTCGATGCAAAATTGGAATCCGGGAGCTGAGAAGGGGCCCCCTCCAATTCTAGGTCGAATAGGCAGGTACACCTTTAGCGCGAAACCTGCAAAGAAAAGTCGTAGTCTCACTGTATTCACCAACGCCGAGTAGAAGACCTAATCTACAGATTTCACTTAATTTGTTCTGAAACGATGTCGTTCCCAACTATTGATTATAGGTGTTTGGGCTGCATTTTATGGCCAGTTCAGCGTCGTTCAGCCATTTCTAAAAATGCAGATGTAACCAAGGGGAGGGCATTGCCGTTTTATTTCATTAATTGTAGTAATGCTAAGTGTGGCAGGGAAATGCTGGTCACGGATGAGATTTTTAATTTATAAAACGCGTCCAAAAGGAAAGCGATTTTCGAAGGAAAGCACTTCAGGGCAATAGACGCCTTTATCCTCTACTAACGTACCCTGGAAACGATGTAGGCATCAAATTTGTACTTAACCTCCGCATGCCTTCTAAAGAAAATATTGTAGCCAAAGCGGGAAGGAGTTGCTGCGCCATGTCGGCTACCAAAAGCGAACACGTTGCCTACTTTTCCAATGTAGCTACTGCCGGAGAAGTGCTCGGATGCTGCACCGGCGTTACGCACTGGCGTTACAAGTAGTCAAATCGAAGAGCATGGTGCAGGTGTAACACGTTGCACTGCCCTAGCCAAGGACAAAAGTGCTGCGTTGCCTGAACTAGCGTATCAAACGCAGAAAACACAAGAAATCACATGTAAGGGATGCTGGGCTTAATACAAAATGGGCAGCTGCTCAAGCAATCACAGATTAATGCAAGCGTTACACAGCCTAATAGCCCAAAACGCAAGAAAATCATTGGCACACTCCTGCGAGCTTCAAACGTACTCATGCAAACTTTTATTAAACATATACCAAAGAGTATTTAATTAGCACTTTACATTAATGTACCATAACAGTTTTCTATGCGCCTAAGCGGGCTCGTCCACTGGCACTACTACGTTGAAGCCGTTCGTAAGAAAATGATTCTGCCGAAAGTTGGAGCAGCTTTATACCTCAGTCTGACGTCGGATATAACGCAACTTCCCCAGTTCAACAACCGGACATGACAAGCACACCCTGCCGCTCCAATGGCTCCCTGGCTATTTGCCGACCTGCTCCAGCGGGGGCTGTCTCATTGGCTGTTGGCTGTCTCATTCGACTAAAAGTTTTAATTTATGTATTTCGATTGTTCCAGCAGCATTACCCAGACTGCCAAGAGCATCTAGAGAGACTACCTCAGCTCTGTGCGTAGTTTGAGCCGACTAGCTCTCGCCGTGTTGCACACAATAGTGGCTTTAGATTCAACTAATGCACCATACGACTTCTGCCAAGACGTCACAAATGCTCCGCAACCTAATGCAAATTTAACCCCACGTGTTTTGTTTCCCTGTGGCAAGGAATTTAGTACCGAGCAGTTCGACTCTTAAATTGTATCCCGGACACTGGTGACAACCAGACAATAATCTTGTTCTCCAAAACCATAACACCTACCTGATACTATTAACATGAACAGTACCAAACAAGAACGAAGCAATCAAACCACCTACTCCGATGCAATTGCACAGAGTTTGACACGTAATTAGGCAACCTTTGTCCGCCTCTTTACCTGTAATTTCATTAACCCTTACACTGGCGCTGTCGAGATATTTCGGGGAATAAGATATGTTGCTGGGCCAGTTGGTTCAAGTTTATGAGGTACATATTACCGCTACGTGGAAGTGAAGACTTAGTAGGAGGGAGAAAGAAAGAACAAAACAAGTGTGTGGAACCACCCTTGCAGAACCCCGGCTTCTCCCAAGTGTACTAGTTGGCTTTTCAGCCCACTCCAGGCCTCTCCCGAAGGAACTCATGCAACAAAATCTTCTGGGGTGTGCTAAAGAGGCGTGTCAATCGAAGTCGACGCGAAAGAAGACAAGGTGGACATACTTGGTATATGCATTTATATGTACTGAAATAAGGGCAATAAAGATGTCATGATCCATAATTGGGTGATATTTTTTCCTTAATTTCTTCGTTCCATTGTCAGTCCGTACATTTTTTCCGGTTGCTCATCTTTTTATTCATGCGGCGTTTTTTCTTATATTCGCTCTTTCTTTACGCTGATGTACGTTTGTATTGTCTTCTTTTGCGTAGACTTTAGCTGACACGCCTTTTTACCAAGAGGCTAGGTGGGCCAATTCTTACGCCCATACCGTTAGTATTAACTACTCTGCGACTAATCATGGCTTCTTGTCTCATATGGACTTAGATTTTTATGTATTTTGCAACTCGTTACGACACCCTGATGCATAACTGGCTACCCAAACAAGGTGCATAATGAGAATCCTACACGGGTTTGCGTAAGTGCACTTTGAATGCTTGGAAGTATAGAAACATTTTCTTGCTAGGTACATGGCATTTACATGGTCAGCTGCATTTACCACTGCGAATACAACACATAATTTTACACATTAAGAGGCGATAATATTGCAAACTAAGTGAAACCTGAAGTGCAAAGTCTGGATATACGATAATATAACCAGAAAGTCGTGTGCTTGATAACGCTTCATAGTGCAAGATGGAAAAGAAGTGACGCCTTGAAGATGCATCAATTTCACTTTAGCCCTTTAAAGACGAGACAATTCAATACCGACAAAAAATGTTTATTTTCATTCTAAATGTGCAAAACATCAAAATGAGCATCATCAACAAAAAAAATAGTTTGCAGTATTTTTTCAGCAGTGGGGGGAAAACCCCAGGCAAGAAAGTGGGAGTGGGCTTCACCCCAAGCCTCCTAGGCTTCGTTTTCAGTTTGTGTAGACAGCTGTCATCATATGTGAACCATAGGGGTACATTTCATTTGCTTTACATCAACTGTGTGACACTACTACAGCAGGAGATCTTGCATCGGCCTGTATCTTCTGACCTTTCTTTCAAAAGACAGTGAGTTGCATGCCAAACTACTTCGTCCTGTATTCCTGCTGTAAACTAGCAAATGACGCTTGCTGCCGGTCATTCAGTGTTGGCCGAAGAGATTTAGCCAGAAAATACGTAGTCAATCCTGAAACTCTGCAACGGAAGTTTTACAGCGTAAGCTGTAATGGGCTCATTCCAATAGCCGTTTCGGTTCGCGATTGTGTAGGGCGCCGATAGCGTCCGCCGCCGTAAACGCTATAGGCTGTTTCACATGGTGCGATTTTGCACTGCGATTTTCGCAGATGCGAAATTCGCAACGGCCATTTCACATGGTTCGATGTCAACAATGCGATTATGCGACGCCCAGGGTTGCTTGCTGCCAGATTTTGTCGCACACGCTGCATAAATTCGTTTAATGTAATGAAAAAGACGTGCTCGTTATAATATAATTGACCTCTCTTTATTAGGACCAAATAATACGTGCGTTTTGTAATTTAAAAGCGCTTCAAAGTTTAGTTGTTTTGGAGTGCGCAACAGCGGTTTGTGAAGCTCAATACGAGGAGAAATGGCGGACGTAAACAGCTGTTCGCAGGTGGTCGTTCAGCGTTGTGTGCTGTCTCTGTGTGTGTTTTATGCCTGTGTTGTTCTACCTGCGGTTAAACAAATTACAAGAGGACCTATCAACAAGCCCTTATAGCTGTTGTCATCGCATATGCAGTATTCGGGATTCGGCGGAGTCGTCATGTCAACGCAGAGACCCTCGCGCTACCCGTGATTAACGTCAGCTTCTGAAAAACGGATGTGTGTGTATTGCTCGTGATTGCGCATTAGTGGTTCCTGCTCCTAGCAATATTTTTGCACCAAACTTAGCAGCACGCACCAACCCAAAAGCTCACGTCTGCCCCTGAACAAAGCCGCAAATGATCTGTGTGTAATTACTGAACGTGCAATGGAATTTGTGTTGTGAACGTTTATCTTAGCGCCAGCATGGCTCGCCCGTCTCGGCGCCTGTGCTGTAATTATTCATACAAGTGCTCTCTGAATAATTGGAAAGGCGTAAAAGCCGACACCACATTTTTTTTGGAGCTGCAGTCACTTGTGTACGTAGTGTCGTATCATTC